>NW_015392095.1:0-1596 GCF_001527695.2 Protobothrops mucrosquamatus | reverse complement strand
AAAATTCATGGCAGAGGAATAAATAATCAAAGTACAAATGCATGATTTAGCAGGGGGCTTCCCTCTTCTCAGCCACTCCTCAGCCAAAGCCCACTGGAACCACCAGAGTTGAGTTAGGATTGGAAGTAAGCGGTTCTTCCCCATTTACAAACTACCAGTAATACTTGACCAAAAAGAGAAAAGCCACCTATAACAAATGTTTAAATTAGGGATGGGAGTGTTTAAAAATCAACTTTCCTACTCTATTTATATTGTAAATACAACACGTAGGGGAGAAAAGTATAATTCCTGTGTAAAACATATGCAAACAGCTACTTTGAGAAGTCCATTTAGTTATCATATGAAATTGAGAAATTTTTTTTGTTTATTCTCGATCTTTAGTTATACAAATTCTTTATAAATTGATTACGGACCATCAAATGCGTATTGATTAATCAGATAGGTAAGATTTTCTCCAAGATAATCTTTCACGGTTTCCAGAGGAGGAGTATTTAAACAAGAGACATGAAAAACGAGGGGATCGGCGCCAGCTCCGTTAAGCCGAAACCCTCAGTCCTCTACGCTCCCTTCTGCTCTATTAACCCGGCAAAGGAACCACCGGGAGAAACGCTTTACGCCTAGAGAGCAAGTCCCGTCTCCAGGAAGGGAGCATGGAGGGAAGGGAGCTCTCTGCTCCAGCCATCCTGCCGACCTCCAGGGCGAGGCTTCCCCTCGTTCGCAGCCCCGGATCCCACCTGCCTCCCCCTCCCGTCGCCCTCCCCGATTTCCACCCCGCGTCAGTCTCTGCATCTGACGGAGGCGGCTGCACTCACGAAGCTCCCGTTGTGCAAGGAAAGGTGTCGGCTGGAAAAGGGGCTACCAGGCGCCTTCCGACGTTCAGCCCCCGATCCGTCCGTCCTGCGCTGGACCCAGAGACCAGGGAGAGCCCCACCTTTCAGCGGAGGCTCCCCGACTTCCATGAAGAGAGCCGGACCTGGGCAGGAGCAAGCGGGCGATGAAGAGGGGCGACGCCGAGATCATCTGTCCTTCCCTGCCCTTTGCAAGCATCGCCGTCCCAGCCTCCGCTTCCACCGCCCGCCTTTCAGCGAACCCCGCCCCCCTCCGAAGAAGAAGAGCAGCGAAGTAGACATTCCGGAAGGCCGGAAAAGGAAGGTCCCCTTTCATTCTCTTCCTACCAGGTCCCCTCTAGGAAGCACATATCTGTCGTTCTGGCTCCTTCTTGAGGTAGGAGAGCCCTGGAGCGTGCATGAAATTGGCGGGAAGGATTTGCCGTTGCTCTCCTCAGGCGGGTAAAGGCCGAGTGAGCGGAGACCCATTTCTGCCCTCCTGCAAACCGGAGAAGGGGTTTCGGAGGGGCCGGGGGGGCATTTGGGACTCTCTCGGGCTTCTTTTGATTCCCCTCGAGCAGGAGCCCCGACGGAGGCCCAGGGATCTCCAGGGATGGAGGCCGCCCTCAGCCCAGAGATCCACCGGCGGCGCTTCCGCGGTCTGGACGGCTGCCGCCAGGAGGCCGAGGGGCCCCGGGAGCTTTGCAGCCGCCTGCACCGCCTGTGCCGCCAGTGGCTGCGGCCGGAGAGGAGCAGCAAAGGGGAGATG
>NW_015392094.1:16978-20352 GCF_001527695.2 Protobothrops mucrosquamatus | reverse complement strand
GCGCATTCTAGTTTTATGTCAGTGTGCAAGAAGTCAGGAACCAGGAGAGAGTTCAAAAGTACTACAAGTTTCTCTATAACACAAGAATCTGAACGATTAACAGTCAAGGCGAATTGGCGCCCGATAAAGAGTCACCAGACTTCAAGGAAGGAAAGACTTAGGTCTCTTATGGGGGGTGTAGAAATTCCAAACTGATGACACGTTTGACCCTGCCTTCGGACTCAGACCTGGTCATCTCCTACATTTTCTTCTAGTTCTCCGTTCGCAACTGTTCATGTTGAGGATCGAGTTTCTGTGAACTGTGTTTGTTTGCCTTGAACATTGACTTAGGTTTGTGAATAATAAAAAGGGATTGTTTTTTTCCTGCGTTTCCAGCCTGCTTGTTGGAAGAGGGGTTTCTCCTTGTGAACTTAACAAGGACTCACATAGGCTGGGACAGAACAGCTGCCTTCGGGATTACGGTTGAAGTAGTTCTTTCATTCTCAGTGGTTAGTAGATTGAGTTGGTGTCAATGTGTCTGTTTATTGACTTACTGGTGGAGATCCAATGGACAGAACTGCTGATTTGTTGGGGCTGATATGGCATATGGTGATGACATGACGACAAAGAATGAAACGCTGACCCTCTTAATCATTTTTGTAAAGGTGTGGAGCTTTCACTCTTTGTTCAACTGTCCTTTATGGTCCTTATTTGACCTGTCAAGATTACATAGTTTGGATGTAGCTTTAATGCTTCATCCCTGGAAAACATAGGGTCTATCTTAGGGAATACAGCTGTACAGCTACTGTGTGAGATACAAGTTCCTTTTTAGCAGACATACATCTGGGGAAATCATAAGCCTTCTTCCCAGCCATCACAACCCACAACCATCTACATATGTATGGAACACAAAACCCAGATAGCATGTTATTTGGGGATTTTTCCAAGTTGTCACCACATTCATCTTGACGGTGTCTCATTGTATAAGAGCAATCTAAAGTAAAATTCAAATAAAATTCTGTTCTCAATGCATGTTAAAAAATAGCTTCTCATACTGGCACACTCCAAGTGTATTGGGGCATTTTCAAAATTACTGGCCATTATACAAAACTGTGATCAGAGCATTTAGAAGGGAAAGGAAGGGAAGGAAGCATTATTGTAGATTTTTAGCATCACACCAAATTGTCTAACATGACAATCCAATCTTTAAACAACGTTAAGAGCTAAATCTTGCTCTGAAAACCCATGGACATGCAAAATAAAGTTGTTTAAGAAGGTCAAGATTTTTTTGGGGGGTGTGTCCTAATGAAGAGTTGAATATGCAAATTCAAAGCTTTCTTCCATTAATTTTAAATGTTCTCGTGAAGGGCTTTTGAAGACAAGAGTTGTTTTTTAAAAAACAAAACAAAAAAACAACCCTAAACTCAGTTGTTAATTGCGAAGTCGTGTCCGACCCATCGCGACCCCATGGACAACGTTCCTCCAGGCCTTCCTGTCCTCTACCATCTTCTGGAGTCCATTTAAGTTCATGCCTACTGCTTCAGTGACTCCATCCAGCCACCTCATTCTCTGTCGTCCCCTTCTTCTATTGCCCTCAATCTTTCCCAGCATTAGGCCCTTCTCCAGTGAGTCCTTCCTTCTCATTAGGTGACCAAAGTATTTGAGTTTCAACTTCAGGATCTGGCCTTCTAAAGAGCAGTTGGGTTTGATCTCCTCTAGGACTGACCAGTTTGATCGCCTTGCAGTCCAGGGGACTCGCAGGAGTCTTCTCCAGCACCATAGTTCAAAAGCCTCAATTCATTGTCGCTCAGCCTTTCTTATGATCCAACTTTCACATCCATACATTGCAACTGGGAAAACCATGGTCTTGACTATACGCACTTTTGTTGGCAGGGCAGAAAAAAGTTCATTTTAGAACTGCCTGCTTGTCTAATAAGCTATGAATGACTCCACATTTGCTTGACCTCATTCCAAAATTGCTCAACACTGGAACTGAAAATAACAGTCTGGGTCTATTTTTTTTTCTTTTTTTAGGCATCAGTGTGCAAGTCAATGAGCTGTAACTGGATTAAACATTTCATTTCCATCAAATGGCACGTGCAGACTGGCAGAGCAGAACAGCTATAATTTATATTTTCTCAAGCTCAGCGTAAGCTGATGGGGAAAAAAAAAGAATCTGGGATATACCTATCTGAAACTATTCCAGTGTGCGTATCCGGCAGCTGTTATTTCTTTTGCTATCTGAATGAAAGCAGAGAACTAATTGTCTAACCCATCACAGGCAGGAAAACTTCTCAATAAAGCTACCCTATAACACGCTTACAATGATATTGTTACAGTGGTCCATTCTAAGGCATATCTCAACGCTGCAGAAAAAGGTAGGGCTGCTGCTGAAAAGAAGAGAGGGAAATAATCTCTAACAAAAGGTGGAAAAGAAAATCTGTCATGGACTTCTAAGGCTGATCATGCGTAGAGCTACCAAAATGGGTCTACCATGGAACCAAGTGCACAGAATGAATACAGTCAAATAGTATCTCCTTGAATAGAATCAAATAATACCTACTAAATGCTCTGTGCTCGGTGAGAAATGAAAAAAAGTGAAAAAAATACAGTTGTCAAGGTTCCGACTGAAGAACCCAACCAAGTAAACACCTTTGAGGCTTTCCGAACTCTTAATGTAAAACTTATTGAGTACATCATTTTGGCACGCACGCAAGCAAAACTAGCTCTGGCAAAACCCCACCAAATCCCATATAGTAGAAGTATAGAATTCCTCCTCCCCCTTCTTGATCAGGTCATGTTGCCCAATTAGGGGGAAAGATATTGTTATGAGAAAGTGTCTCTGGGTCTCGCCAGATACCTGGTGAACTGTCCTTGGTGCTCACGGTTTGCTTTCTTGATCTTTTGAAATCTGCATTCCAATCTCTTTCCCTTCCCCAAAGTCCGTTGGCAAGCTGAGAAGCAATAATTGTCAGACCAGCAAAAACATGCTTCGAACTTGTCAATGGTTATGAAAGTAGTGTGTAAACTAACACCCCCCCCCTCAATTCTTCTGATATATATCACTGAGTGTTGTATTGCATTTCTCAAAGAATAGTGGAGGGAAGCAACCACCATTTTCAGTTTCTTCCTGTCATTTGAGCTGGAAGAGACCCGGTGACACCTCATCTCATCATGATTTATTTATTTATTTATTTTTAAACTTCTATGCCGCCCTTCTCCCCAGAGGGACTCAGGGCGGCTCACAGCATGTTAAAAAACAACACAAAAAAAACATTTCCCCTATAAAACCAATTAAAAAGCAAATATATTAATGGCTGTGTCATATTTAAAATCTTTAAAAAATTTTAAAAATTATTCCCTATTTAAAATTCACCCTAGGTCAGTCCCGCTTG
>NW_015392094.1:2718-13952 GCF_001527695.2 Protobothrops mucrosquamatus | reverse complement strand
TACTTGTATGGTAACACCAAGATGGAAGTGAAGTCATGGTGGCTTGTATGGGACATCTATGGTAGGACCGCTCAGTCTTTCCTCCAAAATGCAAGCCATACTAAAGGGGAACACCGATCACAGAACCACTCCTGGATTCTCTCTACCTTGTCAGTTTACATTTTCCGTTTCTAGAGAAATGTTTCTCAACCCTACCAACCTTAAGATGTGTGGACTTCAGTCCCCAGAATTCCCCCAACCAGTATTTTTTTTTTTTTAATCCCCCAACCAGTATTGATGTCCACATATCTTAAAGGTGCTGAGGTTGAGGAATACTGTTCTACACAACGGGATACACTTTGTATAAAATACCAGAGCATTGCATCCACCATCGTTAAATCTTAATAAGGCATCTGTGAACTATAAAATTGATGCTGATGGCTCTCACTTTGCTGGGCTCACACATATTTGCATATGGCATCTAACAACAATAGATTAGAAAGCCTGATGAGGTATGGAGTATATGTATATTAAAGGTAGGGAAGTAGTTGTATTCTGCTTGATTCATATCTATTAAACAAATGTGTATGTCAATTTAGAATATCCTACAACTAATTATGAGTGCATCTGTTTTTCTCCTGAGACATCACTAAAATATTCAGTCTGTAATGCTGAATTATTTTTAAACGCTTGATCTATCTAATTCTACTAATTATTAAAAGAAGGTAGGTAGGGTACCAAACTATTTAGGGTGTAGCCATTGTGACAGCATTATCTGCTTGTTAATTGTAAACTAGACAACCCGTGACCCCTTGGGTCATTGTTTCGGAGATATTTCCTTGGCAGATTCTTCAATGCTTTCAACAATGGAAGAACATACTGGAAAAGTTTTTTAAAAATTCAGGGAGCTATTCAGAGATGTATGTACCTTGAAAGTAGCCCATGTCAGGCACAAACAAATAAGGAACCAGGATTGTTCAAATGAGTACAAGTTTATTCCATGCTATCCCTAAATAAGAATCTGAACTACTAATGGTCAAGGCAAATTGGCAGTAGGTAAGAGTCAATGGAATTCAAGGAGGGCTGGACTTAGATCTCTTGTGGTCATGAAGGGACTCTAAACTGATGACTTGCTTGACCCCTCCCTCAAGCTCGGTCTGGTCATCTTTTACAGTCCACGTTGAGCTGTATAGCACAGTCAAACATCAAGATTTGACAACAGGAAATGTTTATTTTATAAAATTTGCCAAATTTCAATTCCATTGGAGTCATGCGTCCTGGATTTTGGATGCATTCTGTAAATTAGTCCATTTGAGTACCTTGATTCAAAAAAATGTGCCCTATGAGGCATCTTTCTGCACAGTGAAAGGTCATGACATGAATGTTAGTAACATATAGATAAGTACAGAGATGATATACACTGGCACATATAAGAAATATATGCACTGGAGCACAAAGGAACAAAACGAATATAGTTAGCAGCTCCTACTACCCAGAGAATAGAATAGAATAGAATAGAATAGAATACTTTATTGGCCAAGTGTGATTGGACACACAAGGAATTTGTCTTCCGTGCATAAGCTCTCAGTGTACATGCAAAACAACAAAGTAATAATAATCAGAATTTCAAATTAATAATAATCATAATTATATTATATAAAATAAATTTATCTTGAGCACCCCTCCCCATCACCAGAGTATAGAGTAAAACTAAAATCATAAACCTCCCCAAAGTTAATATGTTCATTCTTTTTAGAGATCTTCCAATTTTGCTTCCAGTTCTTTTAACTTATTTCAGCTTTGTGCAAATGCTTATGAACAGATGTTTAAGAGTATTACATCACTGTCAAGTTTAGAGCAAGTTGAAACAATTTAAAAAGTTTCCATCCACATCAAGGCTCATCAACACTCATACATTATCACCCCATGTGGACGGAGAAGAGACGCTTTTAAGTCCTTCAGCAAATTAGATATCTTTTCAAAAGGAGCCAATTTTATTTTCTTTTAATGCCAATCAAACACTGACGGGAGGAAGAATATAAAAAAAAAATCCGAAAAGTTCCAGTGGTAAAACAGGGGGGCCATGGTAATATTGTCAATTAAAGGCTCCCCCAGGAGGTTAATTAATCTTGGTAAGTGCCAAACATTTCAGAAATTACTTTACAAATATCATAAAAGAAAGCCTTGTCCTCCAAATAATTTAGGGCTAAATGGTTAACAGTTTTGTTGTTTGGCAAAAAGATGTTGAATGTTTTAAGTGCTCTGTCAGGGCAGGGGGAAGAGATGAAATTAACCCGGGTCTCCATATTTGTATCTATGCATCTGTCTATATTTTGACTTCTACTAATCTTGAAAGACTTGAAGCAGTAGCAGGAAAGAGAATAGAAGACAGGCTGCACTGTAGAGTTGGGCAAATATGCCATTTTGAAATTCTTCAGCAAATTTGTGGAAAAAAAAATTAGATAAATGGTGTCTCTAATTTCATGTATTGAAGATACACTTCTCCAAAAAATGTTGAAGGACACCCTATTGAAAAAGCCCAAGGCGATCTATCCTTACCTTGGGGATTTAACTCAGGAAAAGTGCAAACGGCTGGAAAGACAGGATGTTAATTCAACATTTGGTCACCATTTCATTAAATAATATTCTACCAGTAATGATGTAGTGGGTTGACCCCTCCAGTTCCCTTCAAGGGAAGAGGATCCTTTAAGACTTTCCCCCATAATCCCCACTGTTGCGTCCTCCCAGGCACCTCGGGACAACCTGCTTTATAGTCTATCACAGTGATGGCGAACCTTTTAGAGACCAAGTGCCCAAACTGCAACCCAAAACCCACTTATGCATCGTCAGGTGCCGGGTGGGTGTGGCCCATTGGCTGGGTGTGGCCAATTGGGTAGGTGTGGCCCATTGGGTGGGCGTGGCTGCGGTGGTAACGGCAGACTGGGTGGGACTAAAAAGTTCAATCAATCAATTCCAACTTTGCAAGATCTTTTTTTTCCCCGCGAGAAGTTGAAATTGACTGATTGATTGAATCTTTTTTTTTTTTTTGCACACGGCGGCGGAGGTCTAAAGTGAAAAGGTTTTATAAAACCCAGCTGAAGGCCTAGGACTGGGGCGACGGCGCACGTGCCCACAGAGAGGGCTCTGAGTGCCGCCTCTGGCACCCGTGCCATAGGTTCGCCACCACTGGTCTATCACCATTCAACTAATTCCTTAATGCCTCTTTACTCAAGAAGAAAAGTGGAAAACCTTGTGCAATTGGCTCTCTTGCCCTTGCTGTAGTTCAGTAGTGTGGCCAGGATATAGCTAGAATTTTAGGCTAAATTCTTTGCCTGAACAACAGGGAAAGGGTTCCAGAAAAGGATACAAGACTTTTATAATATAACCGGGACTTGAAGACAATGGGAAAAATAGAAAATAAAATATCATGAATCCTGCAGGCTTTACTTAGTGGCAATACTTTCATGTAAGAGTATACCTCTCTTTCTCTTTCTCTCTCCTTCCCCCACTCTTTCTCCAGGTAGAACAAACTCAGGATACCAAGCTGAGATCAATCCACAAAGTAACTCAATGAACAGATCCTAATCTGTGTCTAGCTCTACTTAATAGCCATTTTCTAGTAATTAATCCTTTGTCTGATTTGGAACACTTAATTGCCTGGCTGAAGCAAGACTGAGATGAAACACAATCTCTATCCAAGATGGCAAAAGAACAATGGAAAAAATAAGAGATTTGCCGTGGTCTTTTTTGAAGACCGCCTTGATTGGTTCTTCACTGGTTTGATTTTCCTGGATGCTGTTGATCTCTGCTCACCATCTAGAACAGGGGTAGGCAACCTTGGCTCTTTTATGACTCGTGGACTTCAATTCCCAGAATTCCTGAGCCAGCTGGCTCAGGAATTCTGGGAGTTGAAGTCCACGAGTCATAAAAGGGCCAAGGTTGCCTACCCCTGATCTAGAAGGACAGGTTTAAATCTTTTGGGTTAACCAAAATCCACTACAGCCCCAGTAAAAATTTATCTCTAAAAACTTTTTTTTTTCCTTCAAAGGGGTTGCTAAACCAAATTCCTGTTCATCTAACTGAAGGAAAAAAGAGGAAGGACATTTTCCCTGGCTGGCACTTTCCATCTGGTAATGGTTTCCCAGAAATATGTGGTTGGGCACTTTCACAACAGGAAACTACAAGATTGCCTTCTGTGTGTTCCAGCATGGTTCTTCTTGGTAGCAACAGGAGATAAATCAAGGTTCTCAGATTCAATATTAAATTATATTCTAAAATACAGCATATGGAAACCCATAGACCAAGTGGAAAAGCTATGAGATAAATTTGAAAATTTTGACTGTATGTTTTTGTACCAGGTGTAAGTTGGTGGATCTTGGCTTCTCTCTGTGACCCTGGACTCAAAGTGAAAGTTAAGTTTTTCCCCCTGATCGAATCACTGAAATCTTCCTAACAGGATTTACTGAAATGAGGAAGACAGGATTACAAGAATTTCAGCAAATAAACTATTTCCCATCAGAATCAATTTATATTCTAAATCATAAAGGCAGAGCCTTTCATAATGGATGAGTGTGTAGGTGTCAATTTCCATTTCCTAAGTCCATAGTAGTGTGAGAACCAACTCTTATGTAAGCACAACACAAACAATGAACAAATAAACAGAGTTCCTGTAAAACATGCAATCCATTCACTGCAGGAACTAATTTATCCCTGCTGCAATCACATAATTAAAAGGCCAGCAAGACTGAGTTTTGTGGGCTCATTTCCATTATTCCAATCTCCCAAATCCCAGAATCAGTGCTACTGATTTAGTTTAATAAACATTGCAATTCTTTCTTCAGTTAAAAATAGACAATATGCTTTTCTTTTAAGGGGTACTCATGAAATATATTAGCTCAGTGGTTTTCAATCTTTTCTTTACCACAAACACCCTTTAAATGCCTTTTATGGCCATGGACGATGGCCACAAACCACGAAGACTTAACTCAAGATTTAAATCATAACATTTCTTCAAGACCTCGCAGACTCTCTGTGACAATATCATGGCACCCCAGAGGTCAGCAGACCACAGGTTGAGAACCACTGTGTTAGCTAGTTGGCACCATTTCCCACTGGATATAAATCCTTTTCCTCTTCATTTTAAAGGGTACTTATAGGAAATATCTGATTTACAGACTGTAGAACAGTAAGTAAAATCCCCGCAGGCCCTATATAAACTTATGACACTTGATTTCCTGCCTCATTTTCAACCTGGCCATATATCATATTGTTCTGAGATTTGAAGTTTGTCCAAGGATCTATTGAAAAAGAAATTGTGTGTGTGGCTCCACAAGCCTTTTAGCACTCTTCAAGATCATAGCACGAAAAATAGGATAGCAAATCACAAAAGTAGGATGATACGACTTTCCATTTTTTAAAAAAATAAGGAATGAAAACACTTCCTCCCCCAAACAGTCATTTCTCAACATTTAAATAAAGGGGCTAAAAATTACAATCTCATTTTCTGCTAATGTCATGATCGCCATCATCATCTTCACCATCACAATCACTGAAAATGACTTTTTTATTCCTATTGTTGATATTTCTTGCAATTGTTGCATCTTCCAATAAAGCTTTTCATTCTGACCTAATGACTGATAATAAAAACCTTCAAGATTAAGATGTCCCCAAATAGTTAAACACTGATGATCCTGAAGAGACTTTACTTTCCTCAATTTATCTCCATTTTGAAAATCAGTGTACGAAATGAATGCAGCTGGAAGAGGATTAACCATGGTGGCGCAGTAGTTAGAGTGCAGTACTGCAGGCTACTTCTGCTGATTGCTGGCTGCCTGCACTTTGGCAGTTCGATTCTCACCTGCTCAAGGTTGACTCAGCCTTCCCTCCTTCTAAGGTCGGTAAAATGAGGAGGACTCAGATTGTTGGGGGCAACGTGCTGACTCTGCAAACTGCTTAGAGAGGGCTGTAAACTGCTTAGAGAGGGCTGTAAAGCACTGTGACGTGGTATATAAGTCTAAGTGCTATTGCTATTAGCAATGGATATAAAAAATCCCGAGTTACTTCCTGCAGAAGTTCCATGAAACTAGGAAAGTGAAGGAGCAATAGGAGCTTCTGAAGTGTGATATAGTTCTATTTTTTCCCCACTTTTGCTCAGAAGTCCTTAACTGAATACAAGTATGCTTAAGGAATTGAAGGAAGACGATGAACAGAAGGCTCATTTGTGTAAAATCTGTAAGTCAGATTGTCCCTTCACCATCTATATCAGGGGCCTTCAAATTTTGTCCTTTTATGACTTGTGGATTTCAACTCCCAGAATTCCTCAGCCAGTGTGCCTGGCTGAGGAATTCTGGGAGTTGAAGTCCACAAGTCATAAAAGGGCCAAGTTTGAAGGCCTCTGATCTAAATCTTACCTCAAGAAAGTGTTCTGCCTGCTGTTCACGATCCAGCTTTCTTGAAGTTGTGGTTATGAGCCCTGTAAGAAAAAAAAAAACCAGAAATATTTTCCGTAAATGTGAGGTCTAACATAAGAGCACAAGTAGCAAATGTTTCAGTTTCATCTGACTATGATGATTGTCAAAGGCTGAGATGCGCAGTAACTAGAATTGTGCACTAACTGGAATTGTTCTATTGCGTTCACATAACACATACCTTCACTTGTTTATCTGTTATTTATTTATCTATTGCATTTCTATACCGCCCATCTCACCTTAAGTGATTCTGGGAGGCTTACAATAAAAACGTAACATGAATGCATAAATAAGAACAAAGTTAAAAACAGAATGAAAAGATAGGGATGCAGTGTTAACATTTTAAAAAGTTAAAAGACACCTGCATGATACCAAGTATCCATAAGGTTAAAAGAATAATAGAGTTGGAAGGGACTTTGGAAATCTTCTAGTCCAGGGGTAGGCAACCTTGGCTCTTTTATGAGTCGTGGACTTCAACTCCCAGAATTCCTGAGCCAGCATGGCTCAGCTTGGAAACCTCTCCCTTTCCCCTCAGTATGGCTGGCTCAGGAATTCTGGGAGTTGAAGTCCACGACTCATAAAAGAGCCAAGGTTGCCTATCTCCATTCTAGTCCAACCCATGCTCAAGTAGGAGGGCCCACAGCAGTGATGGCGAACCTTTTAGAGACCAAGTGCCCAAAACATGCCCCCCTGCCCCCGCTTCGCCTCCCGCCCTGCGTGCTCCACCCCCCCACCTCCTGCCCCACCCACACGCAGGGCCACCCAGTGCCTCCATGGCCCACCACAGATTGTCCAGGTGGCCTTGCAGCGCCATGGCAGCCACGCCCTCCACCACACCCTGCAACATCAACTGTGCACGATGGGGCGCAAGGGCAGAGTCTTGTCCCTGCTGCCCGGCTGTCATGTCCTTGGCTGCGCTGCTCCGTGTGGGCCGTGCCCATGGGCGACTCTCCTCCAGGGGGGCTGCTGGTGAGGAGGAGGCCGCATGGGAGGCGGGCCTGGGGTGACAGCATGTGTGCCCACAGAAAGGGCTCTGAGTGCCGCCTCTGGCACGCGTGCCATAGGTTCGCCACCACTGCCCTACACCATTTCAGATAAACAGCTGTCCAATCTCTTCTTAAAAACCTGCATTGATGGAGCACCCACAAATTTTGAAGGCAAGCTATTCCACTGATAAACGGTTCTACTCCTAGGTTGAATCTCTCTTTGATAAGCTTCCATCCTTTGCTCATTGTCCTGCCCTTAGTTTTTTGGGAAAATAGGTTGACCCCCTTTTCTTTGTGGCAGCCCCTCAAATATTGGAACATGGTTATCATGTCACCCCGAGTGCTTCTTTTAATCAGACTAGACATACCCAGTTTCTGTAACCATTTTTCATGATGATCAGTTCCCTAAACATCTTTGTTGCTCTTCTCTGCACTCTTTCTAGAGTCTCAACATCTTTTTTATATTATGGCAACCAAATGTTTGACCACCTCCCCATCGGCAGAGTCAGATCTTAACACTCTTTCCGAAAGCCAGAAGAGTGGGGGCTCACCTCACCTCTGGGGGTAAGGTGTTCCTAAGGACTGGGGCAACTGCAGAGAAAGCTCTCTTCCTGGATCCTGCCAGAGGAAATTCTTCCAACTGATAGGAGTCGCAAATACAGGTGCTGGTTAACTGATCACAGATATGCATGTAAAAACACTGTGCTGGACTCAGCTGGAACTCAATTTCCATTGAAATCAACAGGTGAAGTTAGCAAGTGAGATTAGCTATGGGCATTACCGATCCACTGACTTTAAAATGACAGCTAAACCAGTCAAAAGTTTCTAGGGACACATTTTAAAGCAAATTAGCTTGATTTCACACTTTCGGGATGAATATTCCAGACAGAAGCACTGTTTATACAAGACAGTGTATGACATTCGGAATTTTCCGGTGTTTGTTGCTTTATTTAATAAATGAATTAATGAGATGGCTGCCATCTCATATGTATCAGAGATAAATCTGCTCTTAGGGAGGATAATATTCCATGGGCAGATGCAATGGCAGAAAAGGCAGCCTTGTTCTTTGTACTTTGTGGTGCAGTTGTTTTTAAAATCTATCCCTCCCTTCTCTCTGTGTGTTTCAGATATACAGTAATGTGCATTTAGAATTGATACAGAACGGAAAAAAGGCTGTAAACCCACCTGCACCCACCCCATAATGCTTGAAAGCCCATACACAGATGCACACCTGCCATGCTCTTCCATTTCAGGATAAGCCATGTTAGGCAGATTGCAGAAAAGGAGCAAGCAATCATGTGCTAGAGAGAGCAAAAGTATCCCATTAAAACAAATAAATAAAAGGAAATAGAGCCCTGGTGGCGCACTGGTTAGAATGCAGTATTGCAGGCAAACTCTGCCCACTGCCAGGAGTTCGATCCTGACTGGCTCGAGGTTGACTCAGCCTTCCATGCTTCCAAGATCAGTAAAATGAGGAGCCAGATAATTGGGGGCAATATGCTGATTCTGTAAACTGCTTAGAGAGGGCTGTAAAAGCACTATGAAGCGGTGTATAAGTCTCAGTGATTTTACTCTTGCTCTTATCTATGCGAAGTATCACCTCTGTGACATCCACATACCACCTCATCCACTGCACTTGCTTTTGAAACCTATCAGCTCTCTCTCTAGAAGGACCTAATAACTCCATGCGACCACGATTTTTTTCGGGATCCCTTCTCTCTTCCTTCACAGAGTTGTTTTAAAATTGGATCCTCATTCATTCGGTCTACATGTCCAAATCATCTGAACATACTATTTCAACCCAGGTGCTCAATTTAGTATTCAGTCCTTTTATTCTTTACCTAGCGCTCTCTCTCTCTCTCTCAAATTTTTATTGAAGATGTTAATGATGGTAATTAAAACTAATACAAACTAAATCCAGAGAGAGAAAGGAAAGTAAGAAGACAGGGTAAAATATACAAAGAAGGGAAAAAGAAAAAAAGAAAAAAAGAGAAAAAAATGATAAAGAAGTGACTTCCAATCTTCATCACATTAAGTATGAACAGGTTGGTGGCCCTTCACTCTCTATAAAGTTCCAGAGAGATGTCTCTTCTTTCTATAATCCACCCGTTATCCATAAACAAACCCATAGGGTATCAACTTTTCAATCCTGGCACCAGCAAAACTTTGTAAAATATTGCCAGAATTTCATAAAAATGTATCCTATTTTAACCTTCATAACAGAATAAGAGTTGGAAGGGACCTTGAAGGTCTTCTTGTACAAATTCCTGCTCAAGCAGGAAACTATACCATTTCAGACAAATGTCCAATCTCTTCTTAAAAACCTCCCGTGTTGACCACCTACAAGTTCTGGAGGCAAGCCATTCCACTGATTAATTGTTCCAACTGTCAGGAAATTTCTTCTTAGTTCTAGGTTGGTTCTCTCCTTGATTAATTCCCATCCATTGCTTCTTATCCTGCCTTCAGATGCTTTGGAGAATGGGTTGACCCCCTCTTCTTAGTGGGAGCCCTTTAGATATTGGAACACTGTTATTATGTCACCCTTAGTCCTTATTTTCATTAAACTAGACATACCCACCTCCTGCAACTGTTCTTCATATATTTTAGCCTCCAGTCCCCTAATCATTTTTGCTGCTCTTTTCTTCATTCTTTCTAGAGTCTTAACATCTTTTTTATATCATGGCGGCCAAAACTAGATGCAATATTCCAAGTGTGGTCTTACCAAGGTGTTATAAAGTAGTACTAACACTTTACATGATCTTGATTCTATCCCTCTGTTAATGCAGCCTAGGATTGTGTTGGGTTTTTTTGGAGGTTGCAGCACATTGCTTGCTCATATTTAAGTGATTGATCAAATAAACCAACTTTACATTCCTTCCTTTTATTTCTGAAAAACTTAAAATTTCTTGAAATGCTGTTGTAGTATTTGCTTTCTCTTCAATTCTTCTATCTTATTGAATAGGTGTCTCTTTTCCTAAATCTAATAAAAAGACATTATCCAGGTCATTCTCTTGGTTTATCATCTGTATTTCCCCACAATTTTTAAAACTTCAGCTAGCTTCTTTTGTATATCTAGCAAAGAATCCTTATCTGGGTTAATTCTCTTGGTCTATCCTATGTATTTCCACTTTAAATGCCTTCTCTGTCATGTAATCCACACTTCTTTTAATTCAGTATTTTTGATTTTACTATTTATGCACCAAGCAAAATCTGTTTCACAAATCCCGTACGAGGGTAGTGCTGAAGAGATCGTGCTTATCAACCATGTAGCTAATCCCTGAGAAACAGAGCGTGAATGGCAACTTGGCGATCCAAAATCTAGGATGAAATTCTATGCACAGTTAAATTGGAATAAGCTCCATTGATCAGAATTACTTATGAAAGGGCAGGCGTACAATTGCGCCATCCTGTAATAAATCTCTACAAAGCAATTTGTTGCCTAAATAGTCAGTAGCATCTCCATAACTGCTGATGAAGAATGACTGAGCTTCAACAATATAGCAGGACGGAAGAGTGTGCATTTGTAATAACCCAGAGGGCTAAACACATCACTGACTTGAACCAGAAGCCAATTTCTCCTGCCCTTTAGAAGCTGTAGCTCTGAAAGAGGAAACACTTGGAATTGTAATAAAGAAATTTTTGGTATGTTCTCCGAAACGCAACTCCCAGGATATTTAGGAAGAAGCCATGAGAATTATAGTGATATAAAACCTATAAAAACTCATAGCGCAGACAGGGCTGCTTGCAATCCAAGTCACAACCTGTCCTTGCTGGGAGTGTGGATGAGCGCTCACTTGTCTGT
>NW_015392094.1:0-1739 GCF_001527695.2 Protobothrops mucrosquamatus | reverse complement strand
GCCCAAATTTTGATCACGTGACCGTAGGAATGCAAGTCGTAAGCGTGAAGGTCAGTCGTACGTTACTTTTTTCAGGGCTGTTATAACTTCAAAAGGTTGCTAAATGAATGGTTGTAAGTTGGGGGACTATCTGTAAACACCCTTCAAGTCCAATCCATTTTTGCAACTTTCAGAATTTACTGGAGATTGGGCCACTGCAGTTATGTAATAAAACGATAATTTAGGACAATGAGATGATCGGCTTTTAGAATTGTTATCAGCAACTTCCCCTCTTCCCCAAATATACAACAGGCCACAATTCAGTCTGCCTTTAGGAAAACTATTTAGACCTGGCTTTCCCTCCAGGCACAGGTGCAATCTCTTTTTGGATCTTTTTAGTACAGTGCTTGGGCCCCATTTTACATTCCACATTTCATAATCACATTCGGAGTCTGTATTACTGTTATGTGGGTTTCTTCAGTTTATTCTTTGTATGGGGCTTTTTTGTTTACTGTATGCTACCAAGAGTCACATTGTTTGAATTGAGCAGATTTATAAATCCAATCAATCAATCAATCAAGCTGATTTAATGATTTTCTCCTCTAAGTGCTCAGAAAGCTGAGGACCCATTGATTCTGGTGACATCCACCACAAGCCTTAAATAGAAAAAACTGAATGGAAGTTTATAGTCTCCATAACATCAAGGCTCAAAATTATTTTGAGAGTAGGGAAATGATGTGCCTTCAAGGTCAACTGTCCCATTTCAAAGGGAGACACCCAGCCATTAATGTAGAATCTCATCAGGACATCAATACGATATTTTATGAAAATATTGATGTTGCAGGTGGGTGTTTCCAATTCACAGAAAATGACATACCAACTTTAATCAGAATCTCCTGGATCCCAGCTCAATGTCGTTGCCACTACAATGCAGTATAAATATGGTCCAGCTGACTTATGTTTAACAAAGTTTACATTTGGATTTTTCCCTCATTTAATGAACATGTGCCATTGTAGATTTCTCTATTAAATCAACAGATTTTTCCTTTAAAAGTATGTTTCCTTTCAAACGATGCCACTTATCTCAATTATATAATTAGGCCGTGACACAAATTAATGTAAATGAAATAAATATGGACTTATCAGTCACTTGGAAGTAATAGATATCATTTTCTCTGAAAGGTGTCTTAAAATCCAGGTCTATGCAAGTTCTCACAATGTATTACTACTGTAAGTTTGTCAGCTGCGTCAAACAACTCTCCTAAAGATTCATCAGGACAAAATTTAAAGCAGACATGACACAACTTTTTGTTTTCCAATCTTCTAAAACATACCATTGAGATTTTATGTTATTGCCTTAATCTGAGAAGTAGTTACAGGTTAACATCCCTGGCAACCTCTGCGCTGAATATTCATAGTACATTTTTACTGACAAAGAAAAGGCTATTCAGAAAGCAGGATGGGAATTATCTGTGAATATATTTATGCTGAAGGTTATTTTGTGCTTCATTTGGGGAGAAATCTCAAATCTGTGGAGAAGGGGCGTTGGTCTTACCTGAATGCCTTTTCTCAGTACGGAGACGGAGACTCCACCAATGGGTTTCCTTTGTCTGCCTGCTCTTGAGACCAAGTATGCAAAACTTGTCACGCCCCTTCCTGCTGGTAATCCAGTCTTAACGAGGGCGAAGCGTTTGAAGATTGATGAGGCATTGGCTCTCTGCACCCTAACACAATTGGCCTGAGTGACCCTAGGGTGGGTG
>NW_015392093.1:11689-23047 GCF_001527695.2 Protobothrops mucrosquamatus | reverse complement strand
ATTATAGTTGCATTTCCATATGCCTTCTCATCCCTTTCAGATTTAAAGATGTTTTTTTAACTAGCATTTTAATCTGAATTAAGTATCTATCGAATTGTATTACTTTGAGTAATTCAGTTACTTGAATTGACCTTCAAGGAATCAAGCAATAATGACTTGATAAAGTAAATCAAATAATTCATATGAAATAATTGAGTCAAGTAATCAAACGATTACTTGAATCAAGTTGCATTGTTTGAATTACTTTATGTATTCCATGCCACAGTGACCACTCTACTTAAATATACAAGGATGCTAACCAGACGTATTGCAATCTTCTTCTATATATATAAATAAAAATGTAAATGTTCGTTTGTTCAAAATCTTAAATCTCCGAAAGTTCTTCACCGATTGCTTTGACATTTTCACACAACGTTGCATTCGAATACGCGCGTGTTTTTATATACCTATATTATATAGATGTCACACCTGTGACAGGTAAAAACATGCTTTTTTAAAAAAACAGCGCCGTCTGTTGGACGTAAAAGCAACACACGCTTTTACCAGACTGAGCCACAGCAACGCGTGACTGGGTACAGCTAGTAATAAATAAAAGGACCTCCATCCTGCCATCTCCTTAAGGTGGGAGTGAGCTGATCAACTTGAGTTGCTGCTTATTGTTAGTTGTCACTCCCTCAGAGTCAGGGCATTGAAAATGGGTCGTAGATGGGTATTCCAGCATGGCAATGACCCAATACACACGGCCAAGGCAACAAAGGAGTGGCTCAAGAAGAAGCATGTTAAGGTCCTGGAGTGGCCTGGCCAGTCTCCAAACCCTTAATCCCATAGAAAATCTGTGGAGGGAGCTGAAGGTTCAAGCTGCCAAAACATCAGCCTCGAAACCTTAATGACTTGGAGAGGATCTGCAAAGAGGAGTGGGACAAAATCCCTCCTGAGATGTGTGCAAACCTGGTGGACAACTACAAGAAACGTCTGACCTCTGTGATTGCCAACAAGGGTTTTGCCACCAAGTACTAAGTCATGTTTTGCAAAGGGGTCAAACACTTATTTGACTCATTAAAATGGACATCAATGTATATAACTTTTTGAAATGCGTTTTTCTGGATTTTTTGCCGTTATCTCTGGATTTTTTGCCAATATCTCAGGGGTTGCCATAAAGAAGAGGGAGTCAAGCTATTCTCCAAAGCGCCTGAAGGCAGGACAAGAAGCAACGGGTGGAAACTAATCAAGGAGAGAAGCAACCTAAAACTAAGGAGAAACTTCCTGACAGTTAGAACAATTAATCAGTGGAACAACCTGCCTCCAGAAGCGGTGAATGCTCCAACACTGGAAGTTTTTAAGAAGAGACTGGACAGCCATTTGTCCGAAATGGTATAGGGTTTCCTGCCTGAGCAGGGGGTTGGACTAGATGACCTTCAAGGTCCCTTCCAACTTTACTATTATTATTATTATTATTACTGTCTCTCACTGTTAAAGTAAACCTACCATTAAAATTATAGACTGATCATTTTTGTATCAATGGGCAAACATACAGCATCAGAAGGGGATCAAATACTTTTTTCCCCCTCACTGTACATGGGGAGGATTCAGTAAATGGACAAAAATGCCAAATCCAGTTTAAACATCTGGCTGAGTATCTAACCATAATAATAATATCTCCTATATCAATGGCGGTGAACCTATGGCAGGCGTGCCAGAGACGGCACTCAGAGCCCTCTCTGTGGGCAGGTACGCCATGCCCCGGAGATGGCAATCATCCTTCTTCAACCAGCTGCCCACTAACTCACCGAGGTCCCACGTGGCCGGATGCATCCCAGCAAAGCTGGTTTCCTTCCCCCCCCCCATCCCATCCCTCCTGGCCTCGCATGCTCTCCTTTTCCCAGGCATGACCCACTGCATTGCCTCCTCAGCTGTCGGCCGGCCATCCAGCTCAGAGGCGGCTTCTCTGAACTGCTGGCGGTGGGCTGTGGAGCCCCAGAGTGTGTTGGTTGAGGGGCCAGCATGCTGTGGCTGCTGACGGACACTGTTGACCCCCATGCGCTCGCTGGCCTCTGTGCGGGGGCCGATGGTGTCGGCAACACCATCGGCAAGGCGAGGCAACACCATCGGCAAGGCGAGGCAACACCATCGGCAAGGCGAGGCAACACCATCGGCAAGGCGAGGCAACACCATCGGCAAGGCGAGGCAGCAACCGCCCTGGCCCCTGCCTCGCCTTGCCCTGCGGCAATGGCACCCTTGCCCTGCCTCGCCTTGCCTCGTCTCACCCTGCAGGACAAGCCTCCTGCCCACCGCCCCACCTGCCAGAGACCCCCTGGATCTCCCCCAACCCTGCCGGCTCCCACAGGCGTCCCTCCCTACGAGCAACATCAAGGTGACCACGCCTATCTTGGCCACACCACCTAGTCTGCCATGACCATCACAGCCACGCCCACCTGGCACTTGGCGATATAAATGGGTTTTGGGTTGCAGTTTGGGCACTCAGTCTCTAAAAGGTTCGCCACCACTGCCCTATATCTATAATTCAAGGCAGCAAATATATCTAATATTTCTCCCTCTTATTTTCCCCATTACAAAAACACTGTAAAGTAGATTGGATTGACAGAGTGTCACTGGCCAGTTTGATTTGGTATTGGAGCTGACAAGCCATTTTTATGCATTTTATATATTTAGTCTGCTATGATTTTGATTTATTGTCCAATTATTATGGATAGTTATATCTATATTTGTTATTTTCTTGATAATCTAGCAAATCACAAAGGTGTAAGTATTTAAATATTTCAAGGATTAATATTTAACAATATATTGTATTTTTAAGTATATAATATATGAAATTAATATGACGTTGAACCTGCATCTTATAAAAGCATAGTAAAATATGAGCATATGGAAGGGACAGAATTTAAATTGGCATGTTGTCTTAATTCCTAAATACTATATTCAAATATATTATAATCACAGCCTTAATAAATTGACTATTGACCTAACTGCTAAAACTGTTAATTAGGACAGGAGAATGTTCAAGAAAAATTATAGCATTTCCAATTTTTGAATTGTATCATAAGGTAAAAAGACACTATACAATGAATCCAGATTAAATTGATGTGTTTTATTATTATTATTGCAGATCTATCCAGGCTTTCCTTTTCGGCAGGTAAGTGGTTTTTTTGAATAATTTGTAATTCCAGTAAATGGCTCTTGTTATTTACTAGGTATCAAATTATGATGTAGAATACTGTAATCCAGAGAGAAAGTTTTTCCTGTTGTTTCCTTTGTTTTAGGCAGGAAGTAAGCAGATTTTTTAAAATAATATTTTATTGGTTTTCTACATTTGCAATTTGTAAGTGCTTAGCAAACAACGTGTTTCCTGGGTTCATTTGTTTTATTTAGTAATACACATTAAATTCCTAATCTTTACCCTGTTTTTCCAGCCATTGATAAAATACATCCCATATTTGAAAATATTCTGTTTCTTCTTTTTCTTTAATCTTCAGTGTAAGTCTATCCATTTCTGCACAGTCCAGTATTTTCTTGATTTCTCTTCTTCAGATGGTGTTTCTTCATTTTTCCAGTACTGAACAAATACAATTCTTGCTGCTGTTAATACATGCAACATTAAATATATACTTTTTATCATATTTTTCTGATATTATACCTAATAAAAATAATTCCGATTTAAAATCTACATGTTTTCTTAACATCTTTTCTAACCAAATATGTATTTTTTTTCCAAAATTTCTTCACTTTAGAGCACGTCCACTAAAGATGATAGTACGTGCTTAGTTTTTGATTGCACTTCCAACAGTTACTAGACATGTTTTTAAACATTTTTGCTAATCTTGCAGGTAAAAAGTGCCATCTATAAAACATTTTATATAAATTTTCTTTATAAGCACATGCCATTGTCAATTTATAATTTCTTTCCCAAAGATTTTGCCATTTTTCTAATTCTATATTATGCCCAAAATTTTTTGTCCATGTTATCATTGTTTCCTTCACTTGTTCATCTTCAAATTTTAAATTTAATAGAAAATTATGCAATTTCTTAATCTACTTTTCATCTGAAGTCAACAATACCTGATCAAACATTGTCTGGTCTTTATAAAAACCATGTATTCTAGCATCTTTCTTATATCTCAGTTGTATTTGCAATTGAGGCCACCATGATAAATCAATATCCTGATCTTCCAACTCTTGTTTAGATTTTAATTTCCCTTCAATATTCAAAATATCTTTATCATCCTGGTATTTTCATATAAATTTTAGCTTTTATCATTTCCCATACTGAAAGTAATGCATTTCTTACATAGTGACTTTGGAAGTATCTATGAATTTTATTCTTCCCATACCATAGGAAAGCGTGCCATCCTAGTTGTAAATCATGTCCTTCCAAGTATACGTAATAATCTTTTATGTCTAAGGGTTATCCATTCTTTTAACCATGTTAAAGCACATGCTTGGTAGTATAAGACCCAATTCGGTAAACCAAATCCTCCATTTTCTTTAGATTCTTGTAACATTTTTAATCTAATTCCCTTGCCAAATAAATTTCAAAATCCGTATGTTTAAATCATCGAAGAATTTTTTCTCTATTTTTGGGGGTACTGTTTGAAATAGGAAAAGCAATTTTGGTAAAATATTCATTTTCACAGTAGCTATTCTTCCTAACATTGATAGTTGTAAAGTTTTCCATTTTTCCAAATCCAGTTTTATTTGATTTAATAGTTTTATATAGTAGTCTTCTTTTATTGTTGCACATCTTGCTGTTAGATATATTCCCAAATATTTAACTATCTGGAGATCTGTTTTTCCTGACAGCTGATTTTTTTTGTTTATCTATAAGATCTTTAACTATAAGTTTAGTTTTTTCCTCTGTTTATCTTCAATCCTGCTACTTCTCCAAATTCTTCTATCCTTTTCAATCAGAGGAAACCGACCAAAATATGGAGAAAATAAAGGAAGAACATTGGTGCAGGCAAATAAAAACTTGGAAGATTCACTGGCAGTACTGGAAATGGAAACGGCATCCCATTTCAGAATATACCTGAAGACAAGGAAGAAAATCTTACAGAACTGATGACAGAGCTGTTAGCGGAAGCGTTACAAATTGGGAAACAAGAAATGAAAAGAGAAATGGATCAAATATTTAGAATTAACTCAAGCTACGCAAGGAGATATAAAGCGCCCAGGGAGGTGCATGTTAGATTTGTGAAGAAATTCATAAGGGACGAAATATTGAGAAGAGTGAGGGATGGTCCACTGCAATATAGAGAGAAGGAAATTGTGGTTTTGAAACACATCCCTAGGAGGATAAGAGATTCACGAAAACAATATCAATTTTTGACTACCAAATTAATCGAAAAAGGAGTGAATTTTAGATGGCTGGTCCCGGAGGGGATTTTAATTAACTGGGACACTAAAAGGTACAAATTGGACTCCATCTTTAAGGCAACAGAATTTTATGACAGACATAGAATTTTTTTTGAAGAAAAGATTCCAGAATCCCAAACAGATAGTGAATTTAGAAAACAGGAAGAGTCAACAACAGAAGAGGTGGCTATACGAAGAGAAAAAGAAGAAATAGAAATATAGACCAAGAAGGAGGGGCAATGGCACGAAAACAGAGACAGACAACAACTACTAGGAGAATAAAACCTAATAAATATAAGTAAAGAAGATGGAGAAGGAAAGGGGATTCTCTCAATGAATATAAAATGGATTGAACTCCCCCTCAAAAAGGAATTTTTTTTATACGACTACAAAAACTAAAAATGGATATAATAGAAAAATCAAACTAATCCTGTTTTCTGTTGTTCTGCCTTTTGAGTGTCAAGTTATGATGCTAGGAGTTGAATTTATTATGTCTACATTGTGTTTTTAGGATTTTGGATTTTGCCATTTGCAATACATAATCAGACTTAATCTACAGTGTGTGTGTGTATGTGTATATGAGTGTATCAGCTAACATTGGATAATAAATTATCTGTCAAAAGAATAGTGTCATTATGATAAATTAAAATTCCGTGCCTTAAAAGCCATCAGTGTATCTTTGAAGACACTTCCAACTTTGATAGCTACATTCTAGATTGGGACAGCATAACTACATAGGGATTATGTAGCTGGATTAAAAGCAGTTCCTGCCATTCTAACCTGTAAATTCTATGTATACATTTGAAATAGAATAGAATAGGAATAGGATAGAATAGAATAGAATAGAATAGAATAGAATAGAATAGAATAGAATAGAATAGAATAGAATAGAATAGAGCTGGAAGGGACCTTGGAGGTCTTTTAGTCCACCCCCCTGCTCAAGCAGGAGAACCTATACCATTTCAGACAAGCAACTGTCTAGTCTCTTCTTAAAAACCTCCAGTAATGGAGCGCCCATGATTTCTGGAAGCAAGCTGTTCCACTGGTTAATTGTCCTCACTTAGGAAGTTTCTCCTTAATTCCAGGTTGCTTCTCTCTTTGATCAATTTCCAACCATTGTTTCTCATCTGGTGCTTTGGAGAATAGTTTGATCCCCTCTTCTTTCGGGCAGCCCCTCAAATACTGAAGTACTGTTATCATGTCTCCCCTGTTTCTTCTTTTCTTTAGACTAGCCAAACCCAAGTCCTGCAGCCGTTCTTCATATGTTTTAGTCTCCAGGTCTTGGATCTTTCTAGTTATGCGTGGGTATGTGGGTATATGCATAATGGTATTTTTTTGAGAGCTGAATGCAACGAAATTTCATTTTAATGTATACTGATTAGTGTACATTTAAAGAGACCATAAAGTTTTTATTCTATACTTTGTTTTATAGGAAATGAACAAGCTCTGCTTTATTGGGTGACTTTTGCACTGTCTAATCCAGTAAATATTTGATAAATATCTCTTAATAGATTTGTGAACATTCAAAATATTCTCCTCAGAAAGTAATTTCAAGGGTAATCTAAAATTCCAGATTTTACTCCGATTATTTGTTCTAATCGCACAACCTGAAGACCAGGTCCTAACTACTTGATTCTTCTTCTTCTTGTGGGAAAGCCAGTTTCATTTAACAACCGTGTTCCTAAGTTAACAAATGCAGTGATTCACTTAACAATGGTGGCAGGAAAGGTCATAAAATGGGGCAAAATTCACCTTAGCAACTGTCTCGCTTCTTCTTCTTCTTCTTGTGCCATATCCATTATCGGACGTTGGCGATCATGTTGGCGATCCTGTTTTTATCAGCAGCCGCACGAAAAAGTGCTGCTGAGTTTTGTCCAAACCAGCCCCTTAGATTTTGAAGCCACGATGTTCTTCTTCTGCCTGGACCTCGCTTGCCTTCCATCTTTCCCTGGAGGATTAAATGGAGTATGCTGTATTTTTCTGGGTGGCGCATCACACGTCCGAAATATTCTAATTTTCGTTTTTTAATTGTTTTGATGATTTTCCTTGGCTTTCCCAGGTGGCTGATCACCTCCTCATTTCTGATCTTGTCAACCCAGCTTCTACGTAACAGCTGCCTGTAAATCCACATTTCAAATGCTTCTAGTCTCTTCAGGTGGCCTTCTGTCAGAGACCAACTCTCTACTCCATAGAGCAGGATAGGAAAAATATAGCATCTGACAAGCCTGATTTTCAGTCTTAGGCTTATGTCATGACTACAGAATCTCCCGGTCTGCTAGAAGCATGATAAACCCAAAACTACTTGATGCTGTCTTTTAATTCTCCTGCGCATGTTTATGTTGAACATTTCCTTTCCTTTCTTTCTATGTGGGAATCAAAAGGAATTTTATCCGTGCTCCTTAGTCATAGAAGGCAGTTGACAATTGGATTAAGTATAGATGCCATTTTGCTGTCTGATAATGGTAATCCTGAACTTTTCCTTTCGTCTTTGATTTCATAGTTGAACCTTTTTGTAGGGATGACTGAGTGTGGGCCATCGAATGCATTATGTGATTAGGTAGTTTGTTAAAACCCGTCACATAAGGGAGCTGGCCTACATTTCTCTAATCTCTGTCACAGCTTTGATGTTTTTGCTGCTCACTTTGCTCTTACTTTTTAATTGAGGCCATGAATATGTGGCTTGACGATTTGAGAGCGCAAATCACTGGGGCTTCTCAAGCCAAGTTGCTCAAATTCTATACATGGATTTGAAGTATCTTCATCACTGTATAAATGCTTACCTACCCCCCACCCCCAATTAGGCCAATATAGTATGCGCTCCTCCAGCGAGGGAGAGGAGGAGAGGATTTTTAATTGGATGTACAGCTCAGTTTCAGCATACGAACTGTTATGCTCAAGATAAGAATGGATTAATCAGAGTAATCTCACAGGTGATTTTATTTTTGTCCTCACCACAGAAAACAGAGTTTTAAGGTATTGCACATTTTCATTTCTACTGTTATGCTTTCCATAATGATAGCAGAATGCTTGAAATGTTATCCTTATACACTACTCTTTGATATATTTAATTTTAATTTTAATTGTATTTTTTGGAAAAAACGCATCAAAAGTGATTTTCACAATGAAGTGAGTCAGTGTCAACGCTGCTAACATTGGATGTTTTGCTTTGACAACAGTTGGAGATGCAGCCATTTTCTTCTTATGTTTACTTTTAGAGTTAGAGTTAGATGATGATAACTCTCTGTACATGAGAGTTTAGCTAGACATAACAATACTGGACCTAGTGTGTGAACCAAGTTTATTGAAATAAGAGATGATAAGAATTGGCGGGCTGGAGAACTGGAGGGAAGGCCTGCATTTCAAACTAATTGGAGAATGTGATTTATGACAGTTTATTTATTTATTTTTATTTAATTTAATTTATATGCCGCCCTTCTCCCAGCGGGACTCAGGGCGGCGCACAACATATTTAAAACCAAAGCATATATACAATCCCCCCCTTAAAACCGAATTAAACCAAATTTTAAAGTTGTGTCTTCCAAATTCCTAAAAAACCCAGTATAAAATCCACCCTAGGTCAGGTCCGCTTGCTGAAAGAGCCATNGCACGGGGAAGTATTGCAGAAAGGGTGAATATGTGTTAGGAGTTGGGAGATCCCACTATTCCTGTCACAATTGCTTTAGCCGCACAGAAGTGACAAATACTCCTACTTTGAACCTAACCAGGGAAAAAATATTTACAACAGAGTATTAACTGTTGTCTTAATTATCGTGAGGAAAAGAAAACTTAAGGGTGTACCTATTTAAACCTAGATGATATTTTTCTGAACCTGGAAATGAAGATTACGCAATAAGAGGTAGAATTTAGAAGTAAAAAAACAACAACGTATTGCTATCACCTCTGAAAGAAATGGAAATTCTAGGAACTGATTTGATTTTTCTTTCCAAGACTCTAAAAGGTAGTTTCGAGAATATATTATGGGTGTTGTCCAAAACAGCTATTTATTCATGATAAAATGTCTACCATAGGAAAATGCAATTGTGCCATAAGTTTTGATTTATAAAGCAGTTTGAAAGCAGGCAAATGTGAGTAGATAAATGGGTACCACTTCGTGGCATAGAGTCATGCTGGCCACGTGACCACGGAAGTGTCTTCAGACCACACTGGCTTCCTTGGGTAAGCAACAGAGATGAGCACCGACCTCTAGACTCAGACAGGACGGGACAGGGAAAACTCTACCTTTATTCAGATGTGGTGGAATGAAGTTGGTTTATATGGATAAAAAGGCATAGAGAGGCATAGCAAATGGAAGTGAAGTAACTCGATTTGATTTTACTTCCTTTTTGTTCCCTAATCTCATGGATTTAATTCCCTTTCCTTACTGCTTCTTCCTTCGTTTCTGCATTCTACATAACAATATTGACCACAAAAGGCAATACAGGTAGTCCTCGTTTAACAACCACTCGTTCAGCGTCCTCTCGAAGTTACGAGCGTGCTGAACGAGGATGGGTCCTTAGGATGGGCACTCGTAGTTAGGGCTGTAACTGCATCCCTCGAGTGACACGATTGCAATTCGGGTGCTTGGCAGCCATCTTGCAGTTACGATGTTGCAGTGCCCCATGGTCACGTGATCAGCATTTGCTAACTTCACTGCTGACTTCCAACAAACCAGTCAGTGGGGGAGCCCCGCAGAGGTTTGCAGAGGGTAATCACATGATCACGGGACATTGCAACTGGGCATGGGATTTGTCTAACAATGGCAACTGGGATTGCTGCAAATGCCATTGTAAGCTGGTGTCACGTGATGTCATCCTTTACGATAACTTTGCTTAGTGAGGCCCAATTACCACCGTTAAGTGAGGAGTATTGGTGATACTATAGGTGTGTGCGAATGTGTATGCATAATGATGATTCTTTAAGTCCGTGATTTTCTACAGCTACATTTCCATTTTTAATGAAGAGTTTATGTAAAGTAGTGGCCAAAATTGTGGAAACCTTTTGAGAAAAGTGTACAGTAGAAATGCCACCTTTGGCATTTTTCTTCTAATTTCTTTATATAACTGTAGGCTTGTTCACTTAATAAATACTATTTTATATCACTTTCTGGGCAACCAGTCAACTCTTTGCACCATTACTTTAATTTTATTACGTTTTACAAGCTCACTAAATGAAAGAAAAAAAAAACCCAACCAACTTGATAGCCATCACATAACACACTGACAAATGTCCTCCTCTCAGCTTCAATACATGACATCGATAACTGAATCCTACTGTGATCTGATTGGCTCATTGACAAAACAAGATGACACCTGATTGGCTGTCTAAACCAGACATGTCAAACACAAGGCCCGGGGGCCGGATGCAGCCCACGAAGTGGTTTCATGTGGCCCGCGAAGCCATCCTGGAAACAGTGAGGGAACGGCCCCCACTGCCTTGGCCCTGGCCCAGGCCGGCCGGGAGCCAATGTACAATTTTGTGGTGGCCATCTTGGCACTTGCCCCGGTGGACCATGCCTTCCGGACCGCTCCCCCCCGCCGCAGGGAGACGGAACCGCGTAGATGGTTCCGTCCCAGGCGCCTGATGGACCCTGAGAGGTTCCTGATGGAGCTTGAGCCATATCCAGAGGATCTAGTTCACGACTCGGCGGAAAATCAGGCGGCAGCTTGGGAAGCAGCCGCTGCCGCGGCACTGGACCAAGTCGTGCCTTTGCGGCCTCTGACCCGGCGCAGATCTCAACTGGCTCCTTGGATTACGGAGGAGCTGAGAGAGATGAAACGCCGGAAAAGACGCCTAGAGCAGTTGGAGGGCTAGCCGAACCGAATCCGACCGAACACAGGTAAGGATACATGTTAGATCCTACCTTGTGGCGATGAGGGTGGCGAGGTCTAATTACTATTCCACCCTCATTGCGTCATCAGATAACCGCCCGGCCTCCCTCTTCAGGGTGACCCGCTCTCTCCTTCAATTGAGGGAGGGGGGGATCCCCTGGAG
>NW_015392093.1:7193-9710 GCF_001527695.2 Protobothrops mucrosquamatus | reverse complement strand
AGAGCATTACAGTAGTCCAGGCGGGAGGTAACGAGGGCATGAGTGACTGTGCGCAGGGCGTCCCGGTCCAGAAAAGGCCGCAACTGGTGGATCAGGCGTACCTGATAAAACGCCCCCCTGGTCACGGCCGACAACTGGTCTTCCAGCGTCAGCCGCGAATCTAGGAGGACCCCCAGATTGCGCACCCTCTCCGAGGGGGGCAGAATTTCGCCCCCTATAGTCAGCGATGGAGTCAGCTGACTATGCCGCGGGAATTTTAGTGGATTTTAGTGGATTTTAGTGGAATTTTAGTGGATTTTAAATTGGTTTTAATCAAATTTTTAGTAGAAGCGGCCAAATTTGAATATTTATTTTTAATCATTTTTAAATTTTGTATTGTATTGTATCATTGTTTTAAACTGGCTGTAAGCCGCCCTGAGTCCTCCGGGAGAAGGGCGGGGTATAAATTTAATAAAATAAATAAATAAATAAATATATAATTTGATGGTACTACTTCGAAAAAAAAGTGGTGTTATTAGCCATCAAACCTCAAAAATACACTTTTCCCAAAAGGTTTCCATCATTTTGGCCACTACTGTATAACACACTTGATCAGGTGGAGTCGCAAATCAGATATCTGCAGGCATCTTGAAAACATCGGACTGCAGGATGGATTGTTTTATTGCTTCCAAGACTGTTCTTTCATCCTTTTTGTTTCTCAAATTGTGGATCTAAAGACAAGGGTTTGAGATGTTTCTACAGATGTCTGAAAACTGCAAACCTCATGTATGTTTGTACAGACGGTTCTATGCAATGTTTCAAGGGACATCCTCTTAAGTTATTTGCTTTTTATTGAGAGATTAATTAATGAGAGGTCGGATTTTTGTATCTCTCCAAGTGGCTGAGAGGAATTGAAGCCTAGTATATCTGTAGTAGATGCATGTTTCAGAAGGCTGCTATATTAAGATCAGGCAGCTCTTAATTGCTTCTTTTGGTCCAGCCAGTATTAATTATTAACACAAAACAGATTGTTTTATTACTACAAAATCAGAATGTGTCTTTGGAGTAGTCAGCTAAAAACCTCTATATTTTTATCTGTTGCTTTTTCAATTTAAAGATAGATTCTTTATTTAAAGAAAAGCACCACTCTTCAATTCTGTTGTACTTCAGTCTTTGGATTCATCACAAAAAATGTATGCAGGAGTTTTTATTGGAACATTCAGTTTGGTTGAGATGTTACAACAAATGGATCTCAGAATTGTTTTGTGTATGCATACAGACCTCTTTTATTCACACATTGTGAAGGCAGCTTCATTCATTAATACATTTTAATGTTACATTTACTTCCCAGCATGTTCTGTATTAAAGTTTAATTTGTGAAGACTTAAATGTAAACCGCCTCCGTTCCCCCTGGCTATTTTCTTGCATTCTTTGGTAAGAAGCGCAAGATGAGAGAATATATGTGCTACTGTAAGTATGACAAAATTTGCTCTCTTTTCCTTTTCAAGGGCTTTGAAACTCCTCAAAAGGAACTTGACACCAAATAATCTGGTTCACTCCTCTCAATTCTGGGGACCAGGGACTAATAAACCGGAACAGATGTCATCCATCTGTGGCACATCTGTCTTCTGTTTTATGTCAATGTGTAAATTATAATTCCAGGGTAGTCTGTGATTGACTGAAGTTAAATGCTGTAATAATAAATATTACAGTATAATGTTTTCAGTAGGAAGACATGGAAATTTAAGCTTAATCACATGGAAAATGGTATCCTGTCTGCTTTATTTACAGATGGGTTAGGCTGGGCAAACAGTTGATTTTATTCATTTTTTTTTTTGGTTAAATACTGTGGCATGAAAGAATAGAATTTCACAATAACTTGATATCGGTACTAAATTCATTAAAAATAATATACGACACTGAGCAGTAAAAAATATTTACATACGATACTGTGAGCAAACCAAAGCCTAACCCTAAAGTGGTGTATTAATGGGAACAAGTTGCTTCTAGCAGTTAGTTTTTATGATTTTTATGTTGGGAATAATTAAGTAGCATATTCAATAAATCAGGGATCCCCAACCTGTGGGTCACGGCCCACGACCAGGCCGTGGCCGCTCGGCCACTGGGCCGTGTCAAGGGATGGCCAGTGCACTTGCACACGTGCTAGCGCTGCCACGTCCCGTCGGTGCTAGCACCACCCCACGCATCCCACCGGCGCTAGCACCACCCTGCCCCCCGAGTGTCCCTAGCTAATACTTTAATATTATCTGCTACTCATGTGTAAAAATTCTTTAGTCAAGAGTAATCTTTTGATAGCAGATAAGATGTTAGCAAGAAGGTATGCTTAGGAGATGTGATTGATCTGAATTTTCCCTCTTTCTAATGCTGCTTGTGTTGGCTAGTGGATTCAGAGCAAACACAGCTGGGGAAATAAGAGCCTTTAAGACTCCCTCTTCTTTGGGGCAGCCCCTGAGATATTGGAACACTGCTATCATGTCCCCCCTCGTCCTTCTCTTCATGATAGCAGTCTTCCAATAT
>NW_015392093.1:0-5052 GCF_001527695.2 Protobothrops mucrosquamatus | reverse complement strand
GCGTAGCTGGCAAGCGGCAGAGACGGAGCAGGCCGACCACCAGCTGGCCCAGCCCAAGGGAGGTAAGGCACCCGCCGGAAAAGGGGGAAAAAATGGCGGACAAAAAAAATGGCGGACAGCCTTGCTTGGCGACCCCCATGAAATGGTCGATCGACCCCAAATGGGGTCCCGACCCACAGGTTGAGAACCACTGATATAGGACATGATTCATCACGCTCCATCACTGGAAATTTTCAAGGAGAGACTGGACAATCACCTGTCTGAGATGGTATAGGTCAGGGGTAGGCAATCTTGGCTCTTTTATGACTCGTGGACTTCAACTCCCAGAATTCCTGAGCCGGCCTGGCTCAGCTTGGAAACCTCTCCCTTTTCCCTCAGCGTGGCTGGCTCAGGAATTCTGGGAGTTGAAGTCCACGAGTCATAAAAGAGCCAAGGTTGCCTACCCCTGGTATAGGTTCTCCTGCTTGAGCAGGGGGTTGGACTAGAAGACCTCCAAGGTCCCTTCCAGCTCTATTCTATGATTCAGACCTTTCCTGATTGTACCAATCTTAGACTTGAGGATCTTTGGCTCTGATTCATTGAAGGTGTCATTGGGTGATGGGGTATTAAAAAGGAAATTTATATATATAAAAAAACAACCTAGGGCAGAGGTCCCCAACCTTTTGGGCGCCAGGGACCAGTTACATGGAGAGAGGTTTTTCCGCAGACCGGAGAGTGTGTGGTTTTGTGTGCTGCCTGCATCCCACAGATGGGGCTTTGCTTGTTTGTGCGGACCGGTTGCTAGCATGCTGCAGCCCGGTACCAGTCCACGGACCGGGGGGTTGGGGACCCCTGACCTAGGGGATACAGAAATATAGTAGCGGTAGTCTAGTCTAATTTTACCCAGCATTGGAAGAAAGCTACAATTCTGAGGATATCTGTTTGTGAGCTTACAGTAAAGTTGGAGTCTATGCAGCAAAGGCAAAATTAAAAGCATATATTCATAGCAGAGGTTTAACCAAATTCAAGTAAGAGTGGTTCTTATATATACAATATATTATGCAGCTTGCCAAATTTAAATGCAGTATGGCTTCTAAGGGAGTGTAAAAGCTTATAAACACCACAAATTGGTAGAAGCACAAAAAAGCGGAAGTTTGAAACCCAATAGCGTTCACGTTTAAAGTCTTTGGCTTTTTACTCTTGCGGTTGATTTGGTTTTCATCTTTGTTTTAAACATGCACATCAAAAATAAGTAACAATGCAATGGAGACCTTATTATGAAGTATTGAACTTCAGACCCAAACCTTTATTATATAATATACAATTTGACCTATTTTGCAGTTATTTATTAATGCCACATTTAATTTTAGATGTAAAATTTAAAACTTCTTGTGTTTATCAACGTTATTTTAGGAATGGTTAATTTTGATATCAACTTCTTATTTTAAAAGCTTAAATTATCTAAAACATTTGTGGGTCAGTAAGCTCCGGTGAATTCTGTACAAGTACCACTATCCAAATAATATAATGGCATTGTGTTTTATTATAATACATAAAACAATATTTTAAAAAAGAAACAGTGGCAGTCACATTTCTGATTTGGGAAGTGGGAATACTTAAGCTGGCAGAGATCAGGACCGAAAACATCTGCATTTGCCTACTCTCTCAGTTTGGATGTACAGATACTCCTCGACTTACAACAGTGCATTTAGTGACTATTTGAAGTTAACCACGGCACTGAAAAAAATCACTTAGGACCGTTTTTCACACTTACGACCATGGCAGCATCTCTTTAGTCACACAATCAAAATTCATCCACTTGGCAACTGACTCCTGTTAATGACGGTTGCCGTGTCCCAGGGATCACGTGATCCCCTTTTGAATTTAGATTTCTAGATATAAGGGGGGAAATTGATTATTTCCTCAAACTGTTGAGGCACCTTGAATATGTTCTGTGGTCTCATTTATGGATTGAATGACCAGTGCAAATCAGGCATTCCACACAGGATGACCGACGGGCTTCTGTTTTGCTGCCTGTTGGGTCTCTTTGCCTGCTATCCTTAACTCATCCCTCATGATCTCAGCAGGCACCTTTCTTCTGGCCCAGAAGCCACATGGCTTCCCACTCTTTTTTTTTTTAAAGGAAATTTTAAATATCAGTCTGCTGCATTACCTTAATTTCAGGGATACCTTGGATTCTATATGGCCCCATACACTTTCTTGGAAAATTAGCGTGGGAGGTGGCTGCATTATAGGACTTCATTTGGAAGTGTGGCAGCCAATGCCAGCCAGGGCATTGTGAACCATGTGAGCAACGTTCTGACAAATTAGTCTCTCTCTCCTTCTCCCTCTCCCTTCCTCCCTTCCTCTCTCTCCCTCTCCCTCTCCCTNCCTTCCCTCCCTCCCTCTCTTTCTCTCTCCCCCTCCCTTTCCCCTCCTTTCTTCCCTCCCTCCCTCCTTCCCTCTCCCCCTCCCTACCTCTCTCTCTCTCACACACACATGGCATAAAAACATTAGCAAAAATAAATACAGTTGTGGCTGCATCTGTTTGAAGGAGGTCTGAATTACTATCTTCATTAGCCGTTGGCCACAATCTTCCATATTAAAAACCTGGCGTGCCCTTTCTGGAAGCTCATTGGGAGGGTAATTATTTGATAGAAATAAAACACTGTTTCTAGAGAGAAGGAAAGAAAGGTAACGTTAAGTCTAATTGAAACACAAACAAAGTAAAAATAGCTTTGCTTCTGAAACACGTAGGCAACGTCGCCCTTTTCGGCACTGTGAAATTAATATCACGGAACTGTTACTGAGCAAGAATCTTGGTTTGAAAACAGTAAATTATTTCAAAATTTGACCTGCAGCTGATTCTTGTGTGTGTTACTTCTACCCTGCCTTCATCTTTCTCATCTTAACGAAGTTTAACTCATATTAGCACCGTGTGGCGCTTCTGATTTGAAAGAAAACGACACTTTGGAGTCAGCCTGTGTAGCACTAGCCATAACTCTTTAAAGCAGCATCCGTGTGAACCTGGGAGAAGAGACTTTGTCCAGTGGGAGCTACATCTGGACCCATATTCTCCCCAAAGCCATTTGTTCCCCTTGAATCCAAAGAACTACATAACCCTGATGTTCCCATAGTACAGGGGTAGTCAACCTTGGCTCTTTTATGACTCGTGGACTTCAACTCCCAGAATTCCTGAGCCAGCACAGCTGGCTCAGGAATTCTGGGAGTTGAAGTCCACGAGTCATAAAAGAGCCAAGGTTGACTACCCCTGCCATAGTAGAATACTCTGTGGCAGCATCTTGGGGCAACCCCCCCCCCCTCCATATAGCTTCAATCCTATTGTCCTTCAAAACATCCTTAAAAACCAAGCTCTTCCCACAGGAACAAGGTTAGGATGTGTGAATCTGCCATTAAGTCTATTTGCTTATTGTGCTTCCTCCTTCTCTCAGCCCTGCATGGCCATTTTGATTCCCGTCTTTTGAACCGCTTACGTTTGTCGGTAATCCTTTTAACCCTTTTCAAGCTTGCAGTGTAAGGTTTTATAGTGGGCAGCCTTAGAAATTGAAACTCTAAACCAGACATGTCAAACACAAGGTCCAGGGGCTGGATGCGGCCCGCGAAGTGGTTTCATGTGGCCCGCGAAGCCATCCTGGAAACAGTGAGGGAACGGCCCCCGCTGCCTTGACCCTGGCCCTGGCCCAGGCCGGCCGGGAGCCAATGTCCAATTTTGTGGTGGCCATCTATGCTGAAACGCATTCAGTCTTAGCTCCACAAGGCTGTCCGGAAACAGCGAGGAACCAGTCCCTGCCGCGTCGGCCCCGTCCCCTGGGTGCATGCTGGGGAGGTGTCACCCTTTGTGAGGAATGAAGAAATGGACCATGCCTTGGTGCTTGCCCCCGTCCCACCCCCTTCTGCCAGAGACCCTCAGATCTGTCCCACTCCTGCCCAGGCCCCCACAGGCACCCTTGACGCGAACGATGTAGAGCTGGCCATGCCCACCCAATAGGCCACACCCACTCCATCCACGCCCACCCAGTAGGCCAGTGGTGGCGAACCTTTTAGAGACCGAGTGCCCAAACTGCAACCCAAAACCCAGTTATGTATCGCCAAGTGCCAGGTGAGGCGTGGCCCACTGGGTGGGCGTGGCTGTGGTGGTTGTGGCAGACTGGGTGGTTGTGTCCAAGGTAGGCGTGGTCACTTTGATGTTGCTCGTAGGGAGGGACGCCTGTGGGAGCCGAGCAGGGTTGGGGGAGATCCAGGGGGTCTCTGGCAGGTGGGGCGGTGGGCAGGAGGCTTGTCCTGCAGCGTGAGACAAGGCAAGGCGAGGCAGGGCAGGGGTGCCATTGTCGCAGGGCAAGGCGAGGCAGGGGCCAGGGCGGCGGCTTCCTGACACCATCGGCCCCCGCACACAGAGGCCAGTGAACGCATGGGGGCCAACAGTGTCCGTCAGCAGCCACAGCCTGCCAGCCCCTCGACCGGCACACTCTGGGGCTCCGCAGCCCACCGCCAGCAGTTCAGAGAAGCCGCCTCTGAGCTGGCTGGCCGGCCGGCCGACAGCTGAGGAGGCAATGCAGTGGGTCGTGCCCGGGAAAAGGAGAGCATGCGAGGCCAGAAGGGATGGGACAGGGGGGGAGGGAAACCAGCCGTAGTGGGATGCATCCGGCCACGTGGGACCTTGGTGAGTTAGTGGGCAGCTGGTTGAAGAGGGATGGTTGCCATCTCCGGGGCATGGCGCACCTGCCCACAGAGAGTGTGCCAGAGGCGGCTCTGAGTGCCGCCTCTGGCACACTGTGCCATAGGTTCGCCACCACTGCAGTAGGCCATACCCACCCTGCCCCCCCCCCCCCGAGAGCAACTGCAATGCTGATGCGGCCCTCAATAAAATTGAGTTTGACACCCCTGCTCTAAATGCTTGACATCTTATTTAAGCTGGAGCTGGTTTGTGGCCGTCCTCAGCAGGTGCGAAGCCGGTTGCCACTGAGGACCATCTGTGTTGCAAGAGGCATAATTGCCTTGCATGCGATTGCTTATATTCTGACTTTCACGCAACTGAAAGATAGCAGCAGCCAT
>NW_015392092.1:21376-26517 GCF_001527695.2 Protobothrops mucrosquamatus | reverse complement strand
TAGTCCTTGACTTACAACAGTTCATTTAGTGACTGTTCAAAGTTATAACGGTATGGAAAATGTGACTTATGACTGTTTTTCACACTTAAGACTGTTGCAGCATCCCCATGGTCACGTGAACAAAATTCAGAGGCTTGGCAACTGGTTCATATTTATGACAGTCACAGTGTCTCCAGGCTCATGTGATCCCCTTTTGAGACCTTCTGACAAGCAAAGTCAATGGGGAAGCCAGATTCACTTAACAACTGCCATAATTCGCTTAACAAATGTGGCAATAAAGGTCATAAAAGGGGGCAAAATTCAATTAACAAATGTCTCACTTTGCAACAGAAAGTTTGGGCTCAATTGTGGTCGTAAGTCAAGGACTACCTGTACTGCTACCTACAAATAGAAAACCTTGCATTTTCTGCATCTGGGTGGCATATACATACATACATACATACATACATACATACATACATACATACATACATACATACATACACGTATGGCTGTCCAACTCACCAAAATGCTACTCCGGGTAGTGTACAATTATAAAATGAATTACTCCTAACTTCAACAACAGAAACCCAAATAATACAATTGGAGCATTAACCATATATCTTCAATCTTCCAGGATTCTAATATATTGGAAAATAAAGTTCTTCCATCAAAAATAGTCTAGAGCAGTGTTTTTCTATCTCTGCAGCTTTCAGCCAGGTGGACTTCAATTCCCAGAATTCCTCGGGTAGCATGTGGAATTCTGGGAGTTGAAGTCCACCCGTCTAAAAGTTGCCCAAGTTGAGAAACACTGGACTCTAGATCGGTAAATGAAAAACCGATAACCAGAGTCAAACCTCAGCAGCTTATTTACCTGATTTAAAGAGAATGGATTGGATGGCGTTTTTTTTTTCTTGAACTTTTTCCAAGAACTCTGCAGCCTTAACAAATTGCGCTGTTCCAAAAGTCAAATTGAATGTCAAATTGCCACCCTCCCTGCCACTTAAGCCTCCCAAAAGCTTCTACATAATCTAGCTTTGTAATTTCTCTTGAAGACAAATTCTTAGCTGTGTACGATTTTCAGCCGCTTAAACGGCACCAGGAAAGCGATTGGTTGACTTTTCTTCCGTATTTCTCATTGCCAAGTGGCCTCAAAGCAATTTTGATCAATGTTGAACAATAAAATGTAACACAGAGGCTTGCCGCAGATGTTGCCGTAAGAGTTTCTTTACATTGGCAGTTTCAAGATGGGTGATCAACTCCTAGAATTCCCCAGCCAGCTATTCTGCCTTTGTTGAAGTTCACACATCTTAAAGCTGCCAAGGTAAACAATCACTGTACAGGTGGTCCTTAATTTACAACCACAATTGAGCCCAAAATTTCTGTTGTTAAGTAAGACATTTGTTAAATGAGTTTTACCCCATTTTACGACCTTTCTTGGTACAGCTGTTAAGTGAAGCACTGCAGTTGATAAGTTAGTAACCCGGTTGTTAAGTGAATCCCCATTGACTTGGCTTGTCAGAAGGTTGCAAAAGGTGATCACATGACCCTGGGACACTGCAACCGTCAGAAGTATCAGCCAGTTGCCAAGCATCTGAATTTTGATCACATGATCATGGGGATGCTGCAACAGTTGTAACTGTGAAAAATGGACATAAGTCACTTTTTCAGTGCTGTTGTAATGCTGAGCTGTCACTAAATGGACTGTTGTAAGTCNATGGTATTACAAATATCGTCGCAGGATGGAAGCAGTTCCTAGTAAGGCCGCCTTTTGCAATTGACTAATAGCGAATTTGTCAATGCCAATGGTGTTCAAGTGGTGCTCCAGTTGTTTTGGGATTGCACCCAATAATAATAATAATAATAATAATAATAATAATAATAATAATAATAATAATAATAATAATAATAATAATAATAATAATTATTATTATTATTATTATTATTATTATTATTATTATTATTATTATTATTATTATTATTATACCATACGGTATGTCCTGTTGCCCTTCACTGCCTTGATGGGCATTTCCTGCTATTTATCTTGGTGCTCTCAATAACTCTTCACATCTTTTCCCAGTTGCAGCACCTGGAGAAATTCTTGCTCTTTGGCAGCCCATCCACGTGTCTAACGTTCTGACCAAAGAGACCACAAATCTATCTTCTGGAGACTCCGGTCCAATGGTCCTGTTGCTTTCTTCAGAGCTGTGGTCACCAGAGAGGGCAGCTTACTTTTCTTGTGTTCTGAGCTGCTAGCTCTGGATGAGGGTCAGGTGCAGGGTCATGGAACATACAAGGTCAGAGTTGGAAGAGATCTTGGAGGTCAAGCAGGAGACTCTATATATCATTTCAGACAAACACTTGTCCAGTCTCTTCTTAAAAGCCTCAGGTGATGGAGCATCCACAACTTCTGAAGGCAAGCTGTTCCACAGGTTGTTTGTTCTCCCTGTTAGAAAGTTTCTCCTTAGTTCTAGATTGCTTCTCTCCTTGATTAGTTCCCATCCATTGTTTCTTGTCCTGCCTTCGGGTGCTTTGGAAAATAGGTTTGACCCCCTCCCCTTTTCTTTGTGGCAGATTTTCAGATATTGGAACACTGCTATCATGTCACCTTGGTCCATATTTTCACTAAGACTAGCCATACCTAATTCCTGCAACTGTTCCTCATATGTTTTAGTCTCCAGGCCCCTAATCATCTTTGTTGCACTTCTCTGCACTTTTTCCACAATCCCCCACATCTTTTTTATAATGTGGTGAGCAAACCTGGATGCAGCTTTTGTGCTTGCAATGATGCCTCCTAATGGATGCCAATCCTGGAATATTGTACAAATTTTTCATAAAAGTTAAGTTTTATCATATCTATTGTTAGCAATAAGCACATAAACATGCTTTTCTCCCAATTTTGAATCTCATCTTTCTCTCCGTCTAGCATTCTGAATAGCTTATAGCAATAACAGTAATTATAAAAGATAAAAATAAAAGCAATGCCATTAAATTGTTTCCATCCTGATGTCACCCACGTTCAAGTAATTGGTGGAAATTAAGATATAAAAGATTGAGAACCTCTGATGTAGATGGCCATCCATGTTGTTAGGTCACCCTGGACTTTATTTTTCTCAGAAGTAAATGGTTATGTAGCTGCCTGGTCTCTGGCTGGAGCAAATTTGGCAGCTGGTTAATTTAAAAGCCAAGAAGATGAATGTTTTTGACTTAGGGAGCTGGAGATGGTTACTAAGAAGCACCAGGGACAGCAGGAGACATCAATTCATCAATCATGGACCAAATTAAGACAAACGTCTCCCTTGCTATGTTCTATGTTCTAAGTCCATGGAATTTTCTTGGGAACCAAGTAAGAATTGGGTGTGGCCAGTCTAGAGAAAAGAAAGACTAGGAATGACATGATAGCAGTCTTCCAATACCTAAGGAGTTGCCACAAAGAAGAGGGGGGTCAACCTATTTTCCAAAGCAACTGAAGGCAAGACAAGAAACAATGGATGGGAACTAATCAAGGCCAGAAGCAACCTAGAACTAAGGAGAAATTTCCTGACAGTGAGAACAATCAACCTGTGGAACAGCTTGCCTTCAGAAGTTGTGGGTGCTTCATCACTGGGGTTTTTTAAGAAGAGACTGGACAGCCACTTGTCCGAAATGGTATAGGGTTTCCTGCCTGAGCAGGGGGTTGAACTAGAAGACCTCCAAGGTCCCTTCCAGCTCAACTCTGATTGAAAGAAGGGGTTCTAGGACTGAGAGAGAATGAGAGACACAAAGACCCCCCAATTGGCTCTGTGCCTAAGACAGGACTAGAAATCCATGCTCTCCCAGTTTCCAGCCTGGTGTCTTTAAGCACTACACCGAACAGACTCTTTGTGGAAATTTATGGAAGTAGCAGAAGACGCAGGTTTAAATGCCAAACATTACAAACACAGAAATTAAGCTGAAGTTGGTTTCACCCAATTAAACAAAGAAACTTCTCCAGGTTCTTTCTGTGGCATTAGATACATTGCATTGTGAAGTTGGGGCCAGATTGAATGATTATGCCTCGATTATGTGATCTGGGTTTCTGTTGTTGAAGCTAGGAGTGATGTAATAATAATAATAATAATAATAATAATAATAATAATAATAATAATAATAATAATAATAATAATAATAATAATAATAATAATAATAATAATAAAGTTGGAAGGGACCTTGGAGGTCATCGAGTCCAACCCCTTGCTCAGGCAGGAAACCCTATACCATTTGGGACAAATGGCTGTCCAGTCTCTTCTTAAAACTTCCAGTGTTGGAGTATTCACCACTTCTGGAGGCAGGTTGTTCCACTGATTAATTGTTCTGTCAGAAAGTTTCTCCTTAGTTCTAGGTTGCTTCTCTCCTTGGTTAGTTTCCATCCATTGCTTCTTGTCCTGCCTTCAGGCGCTTTGGAGAATTGCTTGACTCCCTCTTCTTTGGGGCAGCCCCTGAGATACTGGAACACTGCTATCATGTCCCCCCTCATCCTTCTCTTCGTTAAACTACACATACCCAATTCCAGCAACCGTTCCTTGTATGTTTTAGCCTCCAGTCCCCTAATCATCTTTGTTGCTCTTCTCTGTACTCTTTCTAGAGTCTCAACATCTTTTTTACATCATGGTGACCAAAACTGGATGCAGTATTCCAAGTGTGGCCTTACCAAGGCATTGTAAAGTGGTATTAATACTTCATGTATTCCTCTGTTAATGCAGCCCAGCACTGTGTTGGCTTTTTTGGCAGCTGCAGCACATTGCTGGCTCATATTTCTTTTATAGTTGCACACTGCCCGGAGTGGCATTTTGGCGAATTGGCCATCAAGTCATCATTGAGTCCTAGTGACTACATAGATAGATTTTCTCTGGGATGATCTGTCCCTAACCTGGTCCTTCTGCTCTTTCAATGGTGACTTTACACTATGGCTTAGCCCAATGGATTTCTTTCTCTGCTATAATGATAGTCCTTGACTTACAACAGTTCATTTAGTGACTGTTCAAAGTTATAACGGTATGGAAAATGTGACTTATGACTGTTTTTCACACTTAAGACTGTTGCAGCATCCCCATGGTCACGTGAACAAAATTCAGAGGCTTGGCAACTGGTTCATATTTATGACAGTCACAGTGTCTCCAGGCTCATGTGATCCCCTTTTGAGA
>NW_015392092.1:16937-20074 GCF_001527695.2 Protobothrops mucrosquamatus | reverse complement strand
GTCAGAAGGTTGCAAAAGGTGATCACATGACCCTGGGACACTGCAACCGTCAGAAGTATCAGCCAGTTGCCAAGCATCTGAATTTTGATCACATGATCATGGGGATGCTGCAACAGTTGTAACTGTGAAAAATGGACATAAGTCACTTTTTCAGTGCTGTTGTAATGCTGAGCTGTCACTAAATGGACTGTTGTAAGTCAAGGACTATCTATTACAATACAGATACTTACTCAACTGGTTTCTTAGCGACACTTCTAAGTTACGACTGACCTACTTTGGGGTATTTGTCCCCAAGGTGCTTTTTCAAGAGGCATCTGGACTTTCTTTGCTTTTCCTTGAAGACGTTTGCTTCTCATTCAAGAGGCTTTTTCTTCTGAAGAAGAAGCTTCTTGGATGAGAAGCAAAATGTCTTCAAGGGAAAGCAAAGAAAATCTAGTTGTCTCTTGAAAAAGCATCTTTGGGACCATCCATGACCTGGATGACGGAGAATTTCCATAGACCTTTGGGCTACTTACGATCCAAATTCAAAGTTATGATGGTCACTCCTCTCTGTGGTCACCTGACCAAACGTCAAGTCCTCAGCAACACGGCCACATTTATGCAGCATTCTGTGATCATGTCATTGTGTTTTATGGCACTTCCAGTTTTCAACAAAATCATGCCATAGCAAACAATGAGTTCACTTAGCCCAGGGGTAGGCAACCTTGGCTCTTTTATGACTCGTGGACTTCAACTCCCAGAATTCCTGAGCCAGCCATGCTGAGGGGAAAGGGAGAGGTTTCCAAGCTGAGCCATGCTGGCTCAGGAATTCTGGGAGTTGAAGTCCACGAGTCATAAAAGAGCCAAGGTTGCCTACCCCTGACTTAACCACAGCATTCACGTAAGAACTGTTACAAAAGAGTCATAAAATTGGGCCGGTCACGTAGTATTCAGGGTCTCCTGGTGATTGGCCCAAAGTCATTCAGCTGGCTTTCGTGCCTAAGACAGGATTAGAACTCCTGGTCTCCGGGTTTCTAGGCTAGCACCTTAACCACTACATCAAACTGGCTTTTCATTCTGGTATTTCACCCATTCCTGCATGGTGTTCGTTCTTTGCCTATGTTGTGGTTCTTCAAAGCATGGAGATGTTCTTGACTGTGAACATTGTAGGAGAAGATGGACGTAAAGTCTGTGCAATCCAAAATAAGGAAGAGTCTGGCAGCACCTTTTCCACCTAACAAATGTTATGATGAAGCAGAAATCTTTGCAAGTTGCAGCTGAGTTCATCCAACACATAGAAGTGCCTGGAGGCAATTGCCCTCGGGTGATGCTGCTGGCTATTGAATGATCCATTCACAGAGAATAAAAGTGCAGTTAACCTGTAAGGCAGTGGTTCTCAACCTTTTTAATGCCGCGACCCCAACTGGTCATAAGTCAAGGACTAAATCGGTCGTAAGTCAAGGACTAAACCGGTCGTAAGTCGAGGACTAAACCGGTCGTAAGTTGAGGACTGCCCAACCGGTCGTAAGTCGAGGACTTTCCCTGCCCGGGAGCGCCGCACATGTGTGGTTCCGCCCCCTGTGTCGGCTGAGGCGTAGCTGGCAAGCGGCAGAGACGGAGCAGGCCGACCACCAGCTGGCCCAGCCCAAGGGAGGTAAGGCACCCGCCGGAAAAGGGGAAAAAAATGGCGGACAAAAAAAATGGCGGACAAAAAAAATGGCGGACAGCCTTGCTTGGTGACCCCCATGAAATGGTCGATCGACCCCAAATGGGGTCCCGACCCACAGGTTGAGAACCACTGCTGTAAGGTAACAGAGTTACTGTGAAGATAAATACAGCAGGGTTAGCCAATACACATACTATGAATATTATTACCAATCTCTATTGTTAGTAAAATATTAGGGGCAGGGGTTTTTTTTTGCACTTAAAAAATGGCAACACACAAATAGCACTTAGCAATAGCAATAGCACTTATATACAGCTTTACAGCCCTCTCTAAGCAGTTTACAGAGTCAGCACTATTGCCCCCAACAATCTGGGATCTCACTTTACCAATTTCAGAAGGATGGAAGGCTGTGTTAACCTTGAGCCAGTCAGGACTGAACCCCTGGCAGTGGGCAGAGTTAGCCTGCAATACTGCATTCTAACCACTGCACCACTATGGCTACCATCTACCAGAAACCTACCATTACCTACCTACCACCCAGGAAAGAATAGGCTTTGTCACTGAAAACCTTTCCTTTCTGTTGTCTCCCTCCACCCCAGGCATCTACAAATAGCACTTAATTGCTATTTCTCCAGCCAGATTTCCATAACTACCAAGGTTTAGCCTGCACTCCCATTGATATGGGAAAGGCTACTGAATTACTTGACTTTAAAAGGAGACAAGACAGAATCCTGAAGGATCAGGGTTATCTATGTGGCTAGATTGGATGGCCATTAACCGTCTCCAGATGCACAATAGAATCTCTTAAATGATCAAGTATGCCACAGTAGAAGAAGGCTGTTAGGTTAAACCCCCTTACCAATATTCATCATCAGAACTGACCAGCTGATCTGTTTTGTCTGGAGTAGAATTGTTAAGGTGACACCCACCCACCCACTCGCAAGATATGAGAGTCACAGAGTAGAACACATCTGTCTGTACAGCCTTATAGACGTCTCCATTTTTCTGCTGTTCAATAAGATAGTTGAACAGAACAGAACAGAATAGAATAACAGAATTGGAAGGGATCTTGGAGGTCATCTAGTTTAATGAAGAGAAGGACGAGGAGGGACATGATAGCAGTGTTCCAATATCTCAGGGGCTGCCACAAAGAAGAGGGAGTCAAGCTATTCTCCAAAGCACCTGAAGGCAGGACAAGAAGCAACGGATGGAAACTAATCAAGGAGAGAAGCAACCTAGAACTAAGGAGAAACTTCCTGACAGTGAGAACAATTAACCAGTGGAACAACCTGTCTCCAGAAGCGGTGAATGCTCCAACACTGGAAGTTTTTAAGAAGAGACTGGACAGCCATTTGTCCAAAATGGTATAGGGTTTCCTGCCTGAGCAGGGGGTTGGACTAGATGACCTTCAAGGTCCCTTCCAACTTTACTATTATTATTATTATTATTATTATTATTATTATTATTATTATTATTATTATTATTATTATTA
>NW_015392092.1:13613-16134 GCF_001527695.2 Protobothrops mucrosquamatus | reverse complement strand
TTGTTGCTGTTGTTTAAATTGGCAAATGGCACAAGTGTTGCTGCCGCCAAAGATAAGTTTGTTTGCTGTGGGATTGATTTCCTCTCAACCATAGGCTACTTAAAGCACACCACAACTGTTGTTAAGTTACTTTTGTCTCTGAAGCTCTAGGGCAGGGGTGTCCAACCGTGGCAACTTTAAGACTGGTGGACTTCAACTCACAGAATCCCCCCCCCAAAATATGGGAAAAGTGCTGCATTCTTGCAAGATTTGTTGTTTTTGCTTGATGTATTTTGAGTTTTGAGGTGAGAATGACCAACTCTTGGGCATTTATTTATTAATATTTTGTTTGCTTATGTTGTCATCAGTATCTCCAAGACACTGAATGGGATGCAGCAGCAATTCCTATGGTGAAAATGTCTAATGAAAAATATAAATTGTTTTGCTAATTTCTGGCTTTTAGCTGGTTTTCCTGACTAATAGGTTACTCATGCTTTTCCAGGTATTTTCCTCCCTTCTCTTAATGGACTTGCAATGTGGGCTGTGTGCTTTTTTTTTTAAATTGACTATTTCAAAGGTTTAAGGGTTCTTAATGATGTTTGCTTTTGCGTGCCATTTGACATGGGCTTCTCTGCTTCGAGCAAAGAGCCATTTGAATCAGGCTGGTAATGGCTGTTGCTATTTATATTTATTTATTGCGTCTTATTGTCCCTTCTGACCGTACGGAACATCAGCTACCCTCTGATCTATAAGCTATCACCACATATGGTTGTTATCTGGAAAATCCATTCATGTTGCCACAAAGAAGAGGGAGTCAATCTATTCTCCAGAGCACCTGAAGGCAGGACAAGAAGCAACGGATGGAAACTAATCAAGGAGAGAAGCAATCTAGAACTAAGGAGAAATTTCCTGACAGAACAATTAATCAGTGGAATAGCTGGCCTTCAGAAGTTGTAGATGCTCCAACCCTGGAAATTTTTAAGAAGAGGTTGGACAACCATTTGTCTGAAAATAGTATAGGGTTTCATGCCTGAGCAGGGGGTTGGACTAGAAGACCTCCAAGGTCCCTTCCAATTCTGTTATTCTGTTAAGTACTGATATTAAGAAAGCCTGAAGGTGAATTGGAGCAGAGAGTGTGTGTTTGTGTGTGAGTGTCTCTGTGTGTAGGCAATGCTGTTAGGGCAGGTGATGTTGGGCTAGAAGATAAGCAATCTAGGTATTTACTTATTTATATACCACCTTTATTACGTGTATAAATAATCCAAGGTTGAGAGCATACCTAATTCACCTTCTTCTTCCTATTTTCCACACAACAACCCTCTGAGGTGGGTAGGTTCAGAGGGAGTAACCCAGCTGGCTTTCATGATTTAGGTGGGACTAGAATTCTCCATCTGCTGGTGATAGGCCCAAAGTCACCCAGTGTCACTCAGCTGGCTTTTATGCCTAAGGTGGGACTAGAATTTTCCATTTCTTGTTGAATGGCCCAAAGTCACCCAGCCGGCTTTCATGGCTAAGGCAGGACTAGAATTCTCTATTTTTTGGTGATTGGTCCAAAGTCACCCAGCCAGCTTTCCTGCCTAAGGCAGCCTTCTGCTTTCTAATCTGGAGCCTTCCCCACAGGGGTAGGCAACCTTGGCTCTTTTATGACTCGTGGACTACAACTCCCAGAATTCCTGAGCCAGCATGGCTCAGCTTGGAAACCTCTCCTTTTCTCCTCAGCATGGCTGGCTCAGGAATTCTGGGAGTCGAAGTCCACGAGTCATAAAAGAGCCAAGGTTGCCTACCCCAAGTGGCTTTTGGTATGTTACCTCCAATGTTAAGTCAACTTCTTGGCTTTCTGCATTTGGAGGTTGAAAAGAAGATTCCATTTCTAGCATCTCCGGTTGTTAAAAGAAATATGGAGCAAATGATGACAAACCATATATCTGCTGAAAATCCTAGCAAGTCATTGCCAGGAAGAGAGTGAGTCATTGTACTTTGGGATGGTTTTTTTTTTTAAATGAAAAATGGACTAAAATATTTTTTACAAATAAATAATACAGCTGTAGTTGGAGATCCAGGTTGAAATCTACCTTTAGCCTATAGAAACAAATTGAGTTTGTGTCAATCTACCCCTTCCAACTAAATCTACCCCACTGAGTTATTTTTATGTGAATACAATGAAAGGTAATTTGTGTGTAAACCAGGCATGTCCAAAGTCCGGCCCGCGGGCCATTTGCGGCCCGCGGCCCGGTTTAATCCGGCCCTCGAACAGCCCTCCCTGCTCTATGTAAATGCGGCCCTCCCACGGCCCTCCGGCAAGTCCCATGAGAGAGAGAGAGAGAGAGAGAGAGAGAGAGAGAGAGACAGAGACAGAGGCACTTGCACTTCTGTCTCTCTCTCTCTCTCTCTCATGGGACTTGCCCCCTCGCAGGGCTCCTCATTGGCCCTGCGCCCGGGTGTCCCGCCCCCTGGGAGAAGGGCGGCCAGGAAGTCCCTTTCCCGGGCTGGCCCCGTCCCAGGCGCACGTGGCTGGGGAGCCATGCGGGGAAGCCCCGGGATC
>NW_015392092.1:4445-11449 GCF_001527695.2 Protobothrops mucrosquamatus | reverse complement strand
GATTTTTCTGCTTTGTGAACATATTTTGCTGTCAATGGTATCTCAGTGATATCACAATATCCCAGAATAGAGCCAAGAGATATGTTCAGAATCCTTGTCTCATGTTCCCAGAAGACATTCACACAATCTGCTTACTTGAATTAACAATCATCATTTACCCCAGTGTTTCCCAACCTTGGCAGCTTTAAGATATGTGAACGTCAACTCCCAGAATTCCCTAAACAGCCATTCTGGCTGGGGAATTCTGCGAATTGATGTCCACATATCTTAAAGCTGTCAAGGTTGGGAAATGCTGATTTGCTCAAACCAATTCTCTGGCATGAAAAGTAGACCACTGAGTGAGCCACATGGGTTAAAATATACTCCGCTAATTTATGATTCGTTGTGTTTTCTGAGTAGAACAAGCACCAGTCAATGTGATGTAGTGGGCAAGATGCTGGATTAGGACCAGGGGACCCCCCCCCCCCTCAGTCTGTGGAAATTTTGGCTAGTCCATCTCTCTCAGTTTGGCCTACTGATAGGGTTGTGGTTTTGGAGATAAAATGAAATTATAACTCTTTGAGCTCAGGCAAATTTTTGATCACTCATTTATCTATTTTGTTCCACGTTATCAGCTGAAATCTGATTGGGGATGATGGTTGGGGGTAGATCAGGGATAGGAGGCTGAAATTTGTGTCACCCTGAGCCATGGAAGCTCACTTCATGATTTGGAGCCTGTAAGTTTCTCTCGGCCTATTCTACCTCACAGGGTTTTTTTGTGGGGAAAAAATGAGAGGATAAAATGCTATGTATGCCACCTTGGGTTCCTGCAGGAAAAAGTGACCTACAAATCTAATAAATAAAATAAATCATTTTATGCCACTTTAATAGGAAGTTAAAGTCTTCCTGTTATTGCAGGAGTTGAAGTCCACAAGTCTTAAAGTGGCCAGGTTTGAGGACCCGTGTGTTATTGGATAGCTCAGACTCAAAGAATGATCACTCCACGGCCTTACAAGCATGTTGGAGTAACAATCTTGAGAAAGGACCGTGAAACTTTTAAAACCAGAATCGGCAACTAGTAGAGCAGAGCCAAAGTAGACTAGCCTTCCTACAAATCCAAAATTTGACCTGGGGATCTGCCTGATAAGACCATTTTTACTAAAGAGAGCTAGATTAGAGCAGTGTTTCTCAACCTTGGTTACTTTTTAAGATGTGTGGACTTCATCTCCCAGAATTCCCTAGCCAGCATGCTGACTGGGGAATTCTGGGAGTTGAAGTCCACATATTTAAAATTAATTGAAATCAATTAAAATCAATGCTGTAAAAAGCATTTCATTATTTTTGTATTATAACATATTTTAATCTTTTGGGTTTTGGTTAGAATTTTCATTTAAAAATTTAGTATCATGCAGCATTCTGTTTTGCTTTATTTCAGCTTCTGTGTAATTGGCTTATCGTATCTTTCTTCTGTCGTCCTATATAAACTCTGCCATTTAACTCAACAAAATTTGGTCAATGAAGAATCGTATTGCATTCAGTTATCTAAGGGTTAGATCAATGCTTCATTTTACCCCAAATTTGCTTATCTATTTCTCTTTCTGAGAGTAATTGATTTTCACAGCCAAGCCACAAAAGGGTAAAGATTTGCATCCTCTTTTAAAAAAATGAATGCAGCATTTGTATATTTTGGAAATAGTATTTTTTCCCTCAACTGACAGTGTAACAAAAGAAAGGAGAAACAAAAGACACAAACTCTGTGTGTGTGTGTGTGTGTGTGCGTGTGCGCGCGTGTGTGTATGTGTGTGTGTGTTTCTCACTTTGGAATAATAATAAAAGCAGCTGTTCAAAGACACAGTTACTTAATCCAGATACAATGGGCATTTATTTTTATCTCATTCTGAACCATTCTTCTTTCTCTCCTTTTTCATTCAAAAAAATTGTTCACAGCTGTGAAATCAAAAACTGTCATGCCAGGGCTAAAGTCTTATCATCGTCAAATGCCCCAGTGATTTATTTAAAGGATGGTTGGAGAGATCAACGTCAGCTTCTGAAATAAAACGTTTGTCCATTTTGGTTCTCTTCCACTGTAGTAAAAAGGGATTGTAATCTTGCCAAACCAGGGTTGGAAATGCAGAAGTGAAATTTGTTCCAAAGGTGCTTTTCAAAAGGCAACTGGAGTTTCTTGGGGTTTTTTTTTCTTGAAGATGTTTCGCTTCTCAACCAAGAAGCTTCTTCAGTTCTGACTGAATGGTGGAGAATAGAAGGATTTATATTCTTTGCAGTCATCTGATCCTTAGCACTCTGAAGATCAGTCATCAGCTACCCAGTCTAGCCAGTTATCCAATCAGAACTGAAGAAGCTTCTTGGATGAAAAGCGAAATGTTTTCAAGGAGAACAAGCGGTGGCCTTTTGAAAAACCAGCTTTGGGACAACCATCACCTGGATGACCGAGAATCTCCATAGATATGCAGAAGTGAAAATTTGGAGGTCTCTCCCTTTTTAAAGGGAGGAGAGGGGAGCTGTATAAACCTGTGCTTATGTTCAATTCAGTTCAATTTTTTTGCAGCCCTAAGGCTAGATACAAATACAATCTTGAATAAAAGAAATATTACATCATTTTATATATTTGTGTGTGTATGTGTGCTTGCATGCATATGTGTAGACCAGACATGTCAAACACAAGGCCCGGGGGGCCAGATGTGGCCCGCAAAGTGGTTTCATGTGGCCCACGAAGCCATCCTGGAAACAGTGAGGGAACGGCCCCCGCTGCCTTGGCCCTGGCCCAGGCCAGCCGGGAGCCAAGGTACAATTTTGTGGTGGCCATCTATGCTGAAATGCATTCAGTCTTAGCTCCATAAGGCTGCCTGGAAACAGCGAGGAACCAACCCCTGCCGCGTCGCCCCCGCCCCCTGGGTGCATGCTGGGGAAGTGTCACCCTTTATGAGGAATGAAGAAATGCACCATCGCCTGGAACTGGCCAGCAAATGGCCTCGCCTACTTCACATATCCGGCTTGATGGGCTCTGCCCTGTTCCCACCCCTTTCTGCCAGAGACCCTCAGATATGTCCCACTCCTGCCCAGGCCCCCACAGGCACCCTTGACGCAAATGATGTAGAGCTGGCCATGCCTACCCAGTAGGCCACACCCACTCCATCCATGCCCACCCAGTAGGCCGCACCTGCCCGGCCCCCCGAGGGCAACCGCAATGCTGATGCGGCCCTCAATGAAATTGAGTTTGACACCCCTGGTGTAGACACACATACACTTACGCACAGACATATATAGGTAGTCCTCGACTTACAACAGTTCATTTAGTGACCGTTCAAACTGAAAAAAGTGACTTATGATCATTTTTCATACTTCTGACTGTTGTTACAGCCCCGTGGTCATGTGATCAAAATTTGGACACTTGGCAACTGACTCATATTTATGACGGTCGCAGTGTCCCAGGATCATGTGATCCTCTTTTGCAACCTTCTGGCAAGCAAAGTCAGAGAGGAAGCCAAATTCACTTTACAACCATGTTGCTAACCAGACAACTGTAGTGATTCACTTAACAACTGTGGCAAGAAAAGTCATCAAATGGAGCAAGGCTCACTTTACAATGGTCTTGCTTAGCAACAGAATTTTTGGGCTCAATTGTGGTCATAAGTCGAAGACTACCTGTAGGAGAAAAACAATAAGTACAGTGGAGTCTAAAAATTTTAGCAAATGGCATGAAATACATGGATAACATAATCCAATTTTCTTTCCACTGGGATTTTATATCAAAGTTACTTATGCAACTGCTGAGCCGATATCAGTGTATATTTCTGGATTTAAGCCTTCTAGTTGACAAATATGGTGTATTGGAGTGCACCGGTAGTTGTGAATTACTGACTTTTTTTTTTTGTATACTCAAGATGTGCATCTTGTTGTCGTAAGGCTGGTGGGTCAATATGACTCAGTACAGGAAGCCTCGGTCTAAAAATAATTAAGAACATAGTTACTAAAAGATTTGTTTATGCTGAAATTGTTTATTTACAGTCCAAGACTCGTAATTAAAAATACATGAGATACAGCAAATAAAACTCATACTGTATTATTGCATCTCTCCTATCCAAGCTTCATGAGCTGACAGCCTGACATTAGCAATGGGGAGGTGGGGGTGGGAGGGAAGCGGGAAGAATTGGAATGCAAGAAAGAAGGAGGGGAGATGGAATTTCAGCTGCACCTTATGAGAAGCTTCAGTCAGCCAAGGTCAACTATCCAAAGGCAGAGCTGGGAATTGACAACCTATTTCCTAAACAATATACAAACACCTAACTGGACATTTGCAGATGATGGGGGGGGGGGGGGGGGGGGGGGGGGGGGGGGGGGGGGGGTTGGGGGAGAGAGGAAAATTTACTTTCTGTTGTTTGTGTGGGAAAACCTCAGATTCAACTTACGCTACTTCTGTAACCACTTAAGCTTCAGTAAAGTATATTCTTGGCAAAAACAAATGGGCAGGAATCTTTCTTTGCTAGATGACTGAATGGGACAGTTGACAAGTTATATTCTTGCGAATAAACTGAGAATTTTAGAATTTAGATGTCAAAACACACCACAGAAATTGACATTCTGATCCACAGATGGGCTTATCTGCAAGTATAAAGGGTAATACTTATTTTTAAAGTACCCATATATATCCCATATATACTTGCAGATAAGCCCATCTGTGGAGAAGGTGACTCTTATTAACCAAAATACTATGAAAAATGGATAATCCATGGATTACCCATGTTTAAGGCAATTGTGGAAAATTAAAACACAGAACATTTTGAAGGTCAGCTTATCTGTGGGCGGTGTATTTTTCACGGTATTTTGGTTAAAAATTCAAGAGTCAGTCTGCAGATGGATTCATAGGCAAGCATATTCATTTAAAAAAAAATACAGGATAGGCATGAAACATATGGTGCATGAAGGTGCATCTGACAGCTTCTACCATGGATGGATGGATGGATGGATGATGTTCCATCAATTTTTATTTTTTTTTACTCCTAGGAACCACATAGATAGATTTTCTCCAAAATGACCTGTTTCCAACTGGCCCTTCAGCTCTCCCAACATTGTTCTCTTCTTCACTTTCATTCCATCTTTCCCAGCATAAGACCTTCTGCAGGGCACCTAGGTCTTTGAATAATGTGTCCAAATCCATAAACCACAGTTATAGATTTTTTATAAATAAATTTCAGTCTTCCAGGAGGTATGGAGCATTGGCCACAAAGAAGGCTGGTGACATCATGGTCATAAAAAAACCCCAATTTTTCTAACAATAGTCAGTATAAAAGATGTAGCTTTTTGTTCTATCTGAAATGGGTCAAAATAGAAATCCAAGTTGTGATCTCCACAGTGTTATGCAAGGTTTGTGCCTCTGCGTCTCCTCTTAACATGCTGAATCAGGGATGAGCATCCTTGTGGTTTGAGACTGTTTTTCTTAGATGTGCCCCTGTTTCACAAGATGAAAAGAATGGCAGAGCCGTTAGGGAAGACTCAGCAGAGCTGAAGGGCACCCAGTTGGGAAAGGCTGAATAAGGCTTGAGGGCCCACTGAAATGCCCTAGAGTTGGACTGACAGGGAAACCTTTACATACATACATACATACATACATACATAGATATAAAGCTTTCCCTGTCAGTCACGTCTGACTTTAGGGCATGGTGCTCATCTCCATTTCTTGGCTGAGAGAGCCAGCATTGTCCGAAAACAATTTCTGTGGTTATGTGGCCAGCATAGCTACGCGCCAAAGGTGCATGGAGTGCTGTAATCTTCCCACTGAAATGGTACCTATCTACTTGCCTTTGCATGTTTTGAACTGCTTGGTGGGCAGGACTGGGGCAAATAACAGGAACTCATAGAGTTCAAGTCTTAAACCCAGGCTGTCAGCTCTCCAGATGACAAGCTTAGCGTCTTTAACCACTGAGCCATCATACCCCTTTGTCTGTCCGTCCGTCCGTCCGTCCGTCCGTCCGTCCGTCCGTCCATCCATCCATCCATCCATCCATCCATCCATCTACCTGTCTGTCTGTCTGTCTGTCTGTCTATCCTATCTATCTATCCTATCTATCCTATCTATTCTATCAATCTATCTATCATAGTTATACCTTTTTGATGCTTGTCCTCTCTCTCAAGTGCCATTTTTTTTTTTGCCTTAATTCTTGTTGCTAGCCATTCTTTTACACCTGATATTTCAGATTTCTGTAATTTAGCTTAGCCTAGCAAATCGGTGAAAATAGCAAACTGCACAGCCCTTCGGCCTGTACTTAGAAGAACTAGGCAAGGTCGGCCCGCAGCTCCCCTCAGGATGTCTCATGAGTCAGTGTGTGCTTTGCAATCTGTTTGAGTGGATCATTTCGTTTTGCTGTTCTGTGGCATTGAAGGTTATTAGATTTGATCGACACCTGCTGTTCTAAACTAGTGGCTTTTTACTGACTCATCGTTTTAAGGATGGAAAAAGAGAGAGAGAGATTCCTGCCTTATTAGCTGCAGGGCTCGTGTTTTTAAGGTTGGTGGTCAAAAAAAATGTAGCTCTTTCAGCTGTATGCTGATAGCAAGAGGTCCTTCCCAGATAGGATAATTCAGAGCATTAAATGTTTCCTGAAGAATTGATTTTTGTTTGTCTGAATAATGGATAACACTAAGTGAAGATTTTAGATCAAATAGTCTCAGTCTTTATTGACAGGGACTCTTTTCAGCTGAACGCTGACTGTGGACATTTTAATATACCCAAGGACAGTCCTATTGGCCCTGCGCGATTCACCCCTCGCGCAGGCCTGGCCCATTAAGATCACCAGGGCCCACCTTGAGGATGGGGTTTGGAACCCCGAGAGGTGGCATGCTGCAGGCACAAGCCATAAATTCCGGAAATTGGCCAAATTAAGGCTCTTTTTAAAGGGGTGTTTTAATAAATTTTTAGGGGGAACGCGGGAGGTTGGGAGGGGGGAGGATCACCTTAGGTCAGGACCAGCCATGTCTGAGGGTTGCGGTGTAGAAAGGGTGGGGGGGGG
>NW_015392092.1:0-2668 GCF_001527695.2 Protobothrops mucrosquamatus | reverse complement strand
TAGCAGACTGGGTGGGACTAAAAAGTTCAATCAATCAATTCCAACTTTGCAAGATCTTTTTTTTCCCGCCAGAAATTGAAATTGACTGATTGATTGAACCTTTTTTTTTTTGTACACAGCGGCGGAGGCCTAAAGCAAAAAGGTTTTATAAAACTCAGCTGAAGGCCTAGGACTGGGGTGACGGCGCGCGTGCCCACAGAGAGGGCTCTGAGTGCCGCCTCTGGCACCCGTGCCATAGGCTCGCCGCCACTGCCCTAGTCCTTCTTTTTATTAAACTAGACATACCCATTTGTATTTTTTTTTCCTCATTCCTCATCCACCCCCCCCCCCAAAGACCCTTTGTTCCAAACTTCCTCATCCAGACTGATGGTTGAATGAGAGAACAGGTTATACATACTTGAAATGCAACAGTTAGTGGTTGATTTGATGCAAGCCTCACGGGTGAATTAGGATGATCAAAGCAGGTAAAAGCAAAAAAATCCTTTCTTCTTTGCAATACTAGGCTCAAAATATCCATGTGATTATTTTTCTCTCTTCATTTCATATTCTTTGCCTGGAAGAGCAAGAGCATCGTGCAAACTAAATCTATTCCATACTTCCCAGCACAACCCAGCAGTCCCAACAATTATCTGCACAGCCTTAATAAACACATTTCCAAATTTGTGACCAAGAGCAATTTACATGGTTTGATTTGGTTAGACTTAGCTGCTTGTGTGAATTTAGCTATGCCATTAACGAACAGCTATTTATGGTTTAACATACGGGTCGATCATCGGCAGATTTTGGAAGCTGGTAGGGCACATCTGGCATTTTAGTTCAACAAAATGTCATGGGTTGTTTTTGGTGTGGCAAAAAGCACTCTTGTACAGGATTATTCCGGATCTCCCCTCCTTCCGCCGTGCCCTCAAGACATGGCTTTTCCATCAAGCGGGATTGGCCTAGGGGGGGATTTTATAGGGATTTTAAAGGGATTTTATAATATTAAATTTAATACAGGTCATTTAATATATATTTTAATTTGGCTTTTAGAGATATTTATTGTATTGTACTGTTTTTATTTACCTGTAAGCCGCCCTGAGTCCCTCGGGAGAAGGGCGGGGTATAAATGGGATTAAATAAATAAATAAATAGCCCTCAACTTACAACCACAATTGAGCTCCCAATTTCTTCATTAAGCGAGGAATTTTTTGAAAGAATTTTGCTCCTTTTTCTGATATTTCTAGCCACATTTGTTAAGTGAATCACTGCAGTCGTTAAGTGAGGACTTTAAAAAGAGACTGGACAACGATTTGTCTGAAATGGTATAGGGTTTCCTGCCTGAGAAGAGGGTTGGACTAGAAGACCTCCAAGGTCCCTTCCAACTCTGTTATTCTGTTAAATCCACCTAGTCACTATCTATGTGATCGCAAAGAGTCAACACAGCTTGATGGAAATATTCATCCACCCATCCATTTTGATCATTGCATTGGAGCATGATTAGTTTTCTTTGTACAGGTAGTCCTCAACTTACAACCTTGCATTTAACAACTGTTCGAAGTGACAGCTTCCCTTCAGAAGTTGTGGGTGCTTCATCAACGAAGGTCTTTAAGGAGAGACTGGACAGTCACTTGTCTGGAATAGTATAGGGCAGGGGTAGGCAACCTTGGCTCTTTTATGACTCGTGGACTTCAATTCCCAGAATTCCTGAGCCAGCCACGCTGAGGGGAAAGGGAGAGGTTTCCAAGCTGAGCCATGCTGACTCAGGAATTCTGGGATTTGAAGTCCACGAGTCATAAAAGAGCCAAGGTTGCCTACCCCTGGTATAGGGTCTCCTGCTTGAGCAGGTGGTTGGACTAGAAGACCTCCAAGATCCCTTCCATTTTTGTTATTCTGATGTTTTCTTTTCACCCTGGCTGTGGATGATCCCTGCTTAATTGTACTTCATAAAAAAATCAAAACTTAACTCCTTTTTGTCAGCCAACGAACGTATGGTTTGCTAAGCTTCCTTGATTACTTCTGGGAATCTAACCAACCACCTGGCCTGACATGTGGGGAGGTTCCTGTAATAATTGCACTTAAACAACCAGGAGGAGACATCTGTCCGGGTGTTGTGATCACACCATGACCAACTGGACCAAGAAAGACCAAGCTGTTTTGGAGAGATGGCATTTTCCTTTGGCACTGACTCCCGGATAATATATTTAGCTTGTTTTCCATCTCATTGAGTTCCTTGCAAGCGCGTTCCATTTCACACACACACATACACACACACACACACTCTGAGTGAGTCACTTGCTGCAAGCACAGCAAGTGCTCTGCATTTTTGTGTATGTGTTCTCGATGTTAGGCCATTACAACATCAGTTGGCAAGTGCAACTGCTAGTGAAAAGGAAATGGTCACCTCTTTCGTTTGCGCGGTGTCTGGTGTCTCATTTATTTCCCCGTTCATAAATTCAGATCACGTGACTACCTGTATCTTAAGGCTGCCAAGATTAAGACACACTGACTTAGAGGAACAAATTCACAGAGAAAATTGTTGTTTCAGTGGCAATTCATTATGAGAAATCTCTTATTACTTTCACTAGATCAGTGATGGCAAACCTTTTAGAGACCGAGTGCCCAAAAACTGGCCCCGCCCCTGCTCTACCCCCTGCCCTCGCCCCCGCTCCATCCCCTGCCCCGCCCCCAC
>NW_015392091.1:17807-20384 GCF_001527695.2 Protobothrops mucrosquamatus | reverse complement strand
AAAGCAACTGAGTTTAAATAAGAAAAATAACTTACGGATCGTCCATGAAATCATAGATCTCTCTCATAGCTACTCCTCCCACATTCACATAAAAGACAAGTCGCAGCAGGACCAAGTAGTGTTCTGGAGGCATCCACAGGACAAATTTCAAGTAAAATGTGTTCAACTCTGCCAATAAAAACTGACACATACCATTCAATCACTTAGGAGATTTCCTCTTATTCAAACCTAAAATATGTCACAATTCTTCAAAGTGTATAAATTTGAATGCATGGAATGTCTTGCCAAAGAAATACTATCAAAGTTAACAAAGTAGTGTTTCCATAAAACAATTTAAAGAAATTGTATTTTTAGTCATTATCCCCTATTTCTTGGATGCTGCTGTTTCCCTATTCTTATCTATTATAGAATGGAAATTTGATAAAATGACCAGGTACTACAATGTCCAAATGAGAATGTGGTTGTCCATGCAGCAATTACTGATGTTCTATATTCAAAATTATGGAAGTGAATTGTTAGAATAAACATAATTATTCAATACAAAGTTACAAACTCAATACCTCACAGTGACTCTAACCTGCTAATCATACTATTTTAAGAGTCACTTCCTTTATAGAGATTCAAAAGATCAAACTTTAAAACAAATGTATTCAAGCAATAAAATCAGATCATCATTCAAGAAGACTAATTTTGACAAATGCAGAAAAATGTTCTTTACATTTTTTTAACATTTGATTTTGCATTTGATTAAACAGAGAATACCAAGCACAGTCTTGTCTCTAACTACAGAGTCAGAATTACCTTTTCTTCCCTACCAGTTTTCCTATCTACCAATTATGTGCACATGTGAACGAACTGCTTTTGATGGAGAGGGTTTCTACCTCCTGTGGTCTGTATTATCAGGGAATCATTTTCTTACAGTATAATAAATATTGAAATAAAATGTGTTTCTTGCATGTGAACACTCATCCCTTAGCCTATACAATTTATATGTCGTTTAGTATTTATAGAGTCTTCTAAATTAAATGGGACTATCACGACCTCTTCCTTCCTTTTCTTTACTTCGCTCTTAGCATGAAAGCAGGAATTCTGCAAGATAAATTGTATTTTTATTATGTCAAACTTAGGGAGTCTGTGGGAAAAAGCAAAAAATCTGTTTATAGTATTTTGAAAATAAAAACTGTTTGAAATACTTATATTAGTTCATAGAAAGAAATTATCCTTACAATAAAAATAATGCCACACACTGCTAGCCATCTGCGAAGGCTGGATGCTGGCTTCCACTCAAATTTAACCCAACTGTATGGTGTGAATTGAAAGGCAATTCTCTTCATTTTACCTCTGGAAGGGAAATTAAAAATATCTCATGTTAATTTTTTAAAAACTTTCTATTAAATAAAGTGTGATGAACAAAAACACTGAAAATGTTAAAATAGCATAAATAACAACCCAGAAGTAATACAGAAACTAAAATATAAAAAAACAAAAAAGATTTGGGAGTATACAGAAGTATTTTTGTAATTTAAGAAATAAAACAATACTTTACACAACTATGTTCAAATTTCTATCACAAAAGACATTTGTATAGATGGTAATAATCCATAATTAGCCTATTTATTTATTTCATTTCATAGTATTTATGAAGTTGTTATAATTATTAATTTATCCTAGATTAAAACCTATCTGTATCCAAATAAACTGGGTACCTGACTTCAAATTAAGCAATTTAGGATTCATTAGCATAAAAACTGATAAAAGTTATAATATTTGCATTTTTCTGCCTTAGAAATAAAATTTTATAACTGAACATACTTATATGTGGGAATATTCCAAAGTCCTTGCCATTTATATGTTTTCAAAGAAAGCCACCCCAAAGTCTTCATTCCGCAGTAAATGCCAAGTCCATTGCATAAGATTACATCCATAATCCACTACAAATAATAATAATAATTTAATGATCCATCAAAATCTGTGACTATAGCAATAATAGTGCTGCAATTTCTATACATATTATGCATACATTACACACACACACACACACACACACACACACAGAGAGAGAGAGAGAGAGAGAGAGAGAGAGAGAGACCCCTTATAAAATACTAAATAGCACTTCAAAATATCAATTATATATAACCAATATTTTGGCAAAACAGACGGCTTCTTAGCCCATAAAATGATTTCATCTATAGAATTAGCATGTTATCTTCTCAACAGAAAATGATAAAAAGAACTTCATCCTACTCATTTTTCAGTTTTCCATCCATTAGTCAGTTTATTTTCTATATTAACCAGCTAAGATATATATATATATATTCTCAATTTTTAGTTATGAAATTTGGGTTGGCCTAACACTTTTTGTCAAGACATACGTATAATCCTCCTGGATCCACGGCTGACATTGGAAGATCATTTGTCGGCCGTGACCAGGGGGGCGTTTTATCAGGTCCGCCTGATTTACCAGTTGCGTCCATTTCTGGACCGGGACGCTTTGCGCACAGTCACTCAAGCTCTCGTCACCTCCCGCCTGGACTACTGTAATGCTCTCTACATGGGGCTCCCTTTGAGGAGCACCCG
>NW_015392091.1:12283-17353 GCF_001527695.2 Protobothrops mucrosquamatus | reverse complement strand
GGATTTTATTTAGGGTGATTTTAAAAATAATTTTAAATAGAAACACAGCTTCTAATATTCGGTTTTTTAATCTGGTTTTACAGGGGTTTGTATTTTTATGTTTTGTATTTGTACTGTTTTTAATACGCTGTGCACCGCCCTGAGTCCTGCGGGAGAAGGGCGGTATATAAATTAAATTATAATAATAATAATAATAATATAATAATAATAATAATAATCTGTTCTCTCCTAGACTTGCCCATTTCACTTCATATTTGATTCTTTCCTTGCTGATTTTTTTGTTCAGTTCAGAATGCATCATTTAACAAAAATTAAACTTTTATTTATAAATTTCATTATTATTGTTATATTAACATACGAATAATGACTAGCGCAAGATCTCCAGCTGGTTTTGTGTCTAAAGTGAGATTACAACTCACAGATGCCTTAACTACTACAGTAGTCCTTGACTTATGAACATTTGTTTAATGATAGTTTGAAGTTACGACAGTGCTGAAAAAAGGTAGCTTATGACTGGTCCTTGAAGTTACGACCATTGCATCACCTCTGTGGTTATGTTGTTGCGATTTGCAACCTTCCCAGCTGGTTTCCAACAAGCAAAATTAATGGGGGAAGCTGGATTCACTTAACAATTGCATTATTTATTTAATACCAGATAATTTTCTTAACAAGCATGCTGACTAACTTAATCACCACCACCCAAAAAAAAAAGTAATAGTTGTCAAATTGGGTCTGGTCACGTGATGACAGAAGTGTGACTGAAATTCTGGTTCCAATTATGATCATAAGTTGGGGACTACCCAAACTGGCTCTCAGGTTCATGTGTATCTTACATAAAATTAGAAATAAAAGAAATTGCAGATCATTTTCATGAATCCGAGGATATCAGAGTTCAATGCTAGATGATCCCTAGAAAGAAGAGTCTGTAACAAATTACTCTTGCCAAAGTTATTCATATTTAATTGGTAACTGAACCCTATGAAATGACTTTTTGAAAAATGAATTTGCATCACTATATGCCAAACAATTAAAGAGAGTAATTAATACTTACATGATCCCACCAGCATTCACTGAAATTTGGAAGCTGATGTTCTAGACTGTACTCCAGAAACTCAAACGTTACACTGATAATCATGCACATCCACCAATCCCGAATCATTAGCGTCTAAGCAAATTATGAAAGAAGAAAGTTATTCTGCAGATTAGTCCAAATTTGCATTACCCAATATTGAAGAAAAAATTAAGAAAAAAAGTCTCACTGACATTTAACTTGTGAATAGGAGTAGTAAATTGTTTTCAAGCATTATATATCTGAACTAATTTATGATATTTGTAGAGATAGGGGCCAGGTAGAGGTCGTGAGCAGCAAACTGCCCTTCCAACGCCTCCGTGCCTCTTCTCTACATGATCTCATCCATTCACATCACCATGGCAATGTGGGAAACTACCCCAGGCTGGTACATGATATCACCTGGTTCACATCAACAGGATGTGGTAGAAAACTGCTCCCTGTCTGGGGCCTCGTAGCTAGTATATTCTTAAGGATTGGCAAGGGGTTTCACCAATAGAAATGCTGTTACTATGCTGATATCATCTTACTTTATGCCAGTTGGAATACCTGTATATAAAGAATAAACGCTGCGAAGGCAGTCAGCCATATTTGCACCCTGCAATGAATGACTGAGTACTGATTACTACAGATATTTAAAATAAAAATCAATATTCATTCTCATGTGCAATACAACATATCATTTAATAAACTTATTAAGCAATTTCCTTGCCAGTGTTTTTCAAATGCTACTTTCCCCAATTCTTTGCATTTTTATATGCATGGTTCTGATGGCAAAGGATAATAGTATTCTGATTCATGTATTAAGTGAAGAAGTATAAATTAAGAAACCTGGTGTTAAAATGTGAACCAAATTATTTTTTTCCAGCTTTGTTTATAATATGTTGTAGATAGAACACCAGGTTCCAGTAGTCCTTTGAAGATGAGAACAAAGGTTCTCAAAAACATCTGTAGCACAAAATATTGAGTTTACTTTCAAGTAGGAACTTAAAATTACTCAATTGAACTATACATACAGGTAGTCCTCGAATTATGAGCACAATGGAGCCCAAAATTTCTGTTGCTAAGCAAGATAGTCGTTAAGTGAGTTTTGGCCCATTTTACAACCGTTATTGCCATAGTTGTTAAGTGAATCATGGCAGTGGCTAAGTGGATCATTTGGTCATTAAGCAGAGTTGGCTTCTCCTATTAACTTTGCTTGTGGGAAGCTGGCTGCAAAGGTCACAAATGGTGATCATATGACCCCAAGATCGTGGAACCGACACAAATTCTGATCATGTGACCACAAGGATGCTGCAACGGTGGCAAGTGTGAAAACCAGTCATAAGTCACTTTTTCAGTGCCACTGTAATTTCAAAGAGTCACTAAATGAATGGTAGTAAGTCGAGGACTACCTGTATACCTGAACTGGTTTTTCTGTCAGCAAAAGCAACTAGAGTAGCCTTCATAGATGCATTACAAAGTTATAGTTAATAATGAGTAGAAGTTCTAAGACTAAAATAAATTTGAGTAATTATCAAGACAAAAGATATGAACACACAATCTACAACTTCTTAGCAATAATTACAAAGCAGGACTGCTTCATTTCTCTGTTCAATATAATATACTTTGTATATTAAGAGGGAAATAGTGATGCATTTATTTGTCCATTAGTTTAATCTTAACATAGCTAAAAATAGCTTAATACCTTAACTGATTAAGATTTGAAGCTATTCAACAGTAAAACAGAGGTTTACTGTCAGAAACTTATTTTAAAAAGAATTTTGATGACCAGTGATAATCATAAAGAATAAGCAGCACTTGAAGTACTGCCAACCAATTAGAGTTCAGAACTATAGGAAGTAATTAAGCAAAGAAAGGGCCAATTCTCACCTTTAAGTACCAACCAAGGAAATGAGCAGGAACAAATCCATCTAGTTTATCCTGTAATTCAAGTAGATTATACAGATTAGAGTTACTTTCTATGTAATAAAATAAATCAATATAAATGATGACAATGACTACTGAAGCATATATTTCTATATGCAACATGAAACATCTTCAATGTTTTAAAAATATTTGTTAAATGATTAAAAAAATAAATTTTACATCTCACATGTAATGTATAGTATAAATTTTTCTATCAACCAGATAACAAAAAGATTACTGTTCTTTTTTCAATTTTCATCTGGAAGATGAAAAATGGGTTCTTATCTTAGATAATACAATATCTGACCATATAATGTTCCTGAGATGTTAAATTCTGCTGTTATGTATATCTCAACCCAGCAAAACCTCAAACAAACATGATTATCTTAACTTTCAACTTTTGTACCTTTGAGCCACAAGTCTAGAAATACAGTATGAGTCCCAATCTGTTCTTTAGATCTGAGGCATCAATGTTTTGGACCAGCTTTTTATTTCATAAAAAGGAAAAGCTTTACTAAAATATTATATAATTCACATTTTTATAGACTCAACAGCCAACACACTGCAGTCTAGAAAGATGGATTTTAACAACTGCAGATAACAGATATAGATTTCCTTTAATTTATCTTAAAAGTGTGGGAATAATTAAATAATTTAAGTCAACTCTTAATATACAATTATGGAGGAATGGAGAGCATGATTAAGTTACTACACAGATTAGTAGATGGTTACAGAAACATGCATACATTTTGCATTACAAAAATCCACATTCAATGTAACAATATTTATACATAAATTAATAACTTTGGATAACATTTTTATTTTTGTTCTGCATTTAGTTAGTTATGAAAAAAGAACAAAAACAACAACAAAAAACAAAGCCATATGCAAGGCAGCAATATCTTAGCTCCCATGCGTAGGAAATGACATACGGTAGGTTTCAAAATTTTACTACAAGTAAAATTTAACAACCACTTTGAATAGCAACCATTCACAAATACAATGGTAATGAATGCTTTCCACTCTGAGAATTTATGATAAAAAAAGCCTTTAATGTGAAACTGATTAAGCTCTGGTCAGTTTCATGCAGCAGCTATGAGGCCTGGAGACTTTTACTCAACTAATAAAGGTCACAGTGACCTTGTTAACTTGTAGTTAACACTTTTTAAGGAAATCCTACACTGAGAAGCAGCTCAGGAAGAAATACCTTATTTAAGCAATCTCTCCACCCTGCAGGAGGGCAAAAAAAAAGGGGGGGATAAATCAAGCACAGGCCATTATGTGAGATAACTTTATGTAAATGAGACAGCAACAATCAGTGATCTTCACAGCATCTCTCTCTCAGAGAGGTGCTCACTTACCATAGCAATCACTTCACTTAATGACCAGGTTGTTGAACCAACTGCAGTCACTAAACAAGGTCTACCTGCAGTCTGTCCTCCAAGTTAAAATTTGCTTTTAAAGAAATGAAGACTGAAATTCTCAGAAAGATGCATTGGACCTCATCGATGGAATCACTGAAGACAGACTCTTAGTTATGAAATAACTGATATTGGATTAGGCAACAATTATCAGACATCCATGGTAATCAAAGAACTACAAAATCCTAAGACATGAAATATTATTAAATGAATACAATCTCTCTATTTTAGCATCTTACCCAAATGTTGTGAAAGGCATCTGTTATATTATTTGGGTCATATATAAGGCAATTTCCACCATAGTCTCTTTCAGGCAAAGGGACTCCTAAATTAGGATCAATAAATTTCATAAACTGTCTTCCATCATGTACAGTCTGCAAAATTAAATACATGTTCAAGAACATCAACATTTCTTTTAAAAAGTTATATTTGTTAAATTGGCAATACAAAAAAAATGTGCATATACATATATAATGGCTATCCCAAAAATATACATATATAATGGCTATCCAGACCCTAAAAAGAACTAAAGAAAGAAATTTAGGTATTTAGGAAAAAATCATATACAACATACCAAGTTTGAAACAGCCATATTTTGTGTGGAACTAGAAACAAGATATCACTACTCTGGATACTTGTCTTAGGCTTATTTAATTTGATTCTTTCAAACTA
>NW_015392091.1:1731-11572 GCF_001527695.2 Protobothrops mucrosquamatus | reverse complement strand
TAAGATTATTCTGTTATTTATGAAAGATAATTTAGAATGTTTCAAATTTTATTCTTTTGGACCAAAGTTCATTCAGAACATACTATATTCCATGTTCTAAGAAGCCATTCTAAATATTTCATTTCAAACATTTTTCTGCTTCATGCATACTGTTAATGTCCATTTAGTTCTTATAATTTTTTTAAAATCAAAGTTTTATTAGTTTTCTACAAATTATGGCCATCCCTAAGAAAATATGCCTTTTGCTTTTCCAAACTTTCCAAGAATAATTGTTTTACTAAAAATTCACATTAGCTGTATCATAATTGAAATGACCCTCCCTGATCTTGTCTGGGGTTTGGTAATCATATGACAAATTAACTTGACCCATGACCCAGTGAAAAAGTTATATGAACATTGCCATTGCTTCTGCTTAAAAAAGAAAGAGAAACTAGCCGTTATCCATTTGAGATTGATGTAATTTTTTCCTTCTGAGGATGAACTGAAACCTGGAAAAAGGGCTAAACATTTTCAGCAGAACAATTATCCTACTAGCTAAATGGTTTGTCCCAGTACAGAAAGCTAACCATCCTAAACTTTTCAAAGAAAGATATAAGTTAAAAGTGTTGCTTGAATGTTTACAAGCATGTCTAAAACAACGGAGTTAAAATAAAATTTTGATTCTTGCATTGCAAACAGAAATGACCATTTTATTTGTAGAAGATCCAGATTAAATCTGTGGAATCTTCAGTTACAGAAAGTTCAGTAGATATAAGAAAGACCTCAACACAAGATCCTGCAGAGTTACTGCCAAACAGATTAAATCAAACCCACTGCTGAGAATTCTGGGAGTTGAAATCCACAAGATGCTTAGGTTGGGGAAAGCTGCATTATATAATGTACTATAATACTAGAAAGACAGTTTGGTGTAATGGTGAAGATGCTGGCCTTGAAATCAGGAGATCGTGAGTTCTAAGCCCGCCTTGGCATGAAAACTGGCTGGGTAGCTTTTGGGCCAGTCACTCTGTCACAGGGTTTTATTGTGGGGAAATAGGAGGAGAGAGTATTAGGCATGTTTACTGCCTTGAGTTAACCAAACTATATTAAAAAGGGGAAGGGGTATTATAATAACAATAGTCAGATAGACTATTGAAATGATGTTACTTATGCTTTCATGGTAAGAAGTGAAGCTGATGATTATGCTCTCTACTTTTTATCTTTAAGTTTTTCTTTAAAATACAAACTTTAAATTCCTTACCTGAAAAAGTATGAAAATGAGGAAAAGCTCATAGACAACACTGACGCATAGCCAAAACCTCCAGTAAGCTAGCAGAACAAATTAACAAAAAAGAAAAACGTAGACATATTATAGTTGGGCATAAGGCTAAACTAGTACATATAGAATCTTTAGGACTTTCAAAATGCTACGACAGATTTTATTAAGGAAATCTTAATAGGTAATATCAAAAAAGGACAGTTTTCAAAATTTACATAAGATTACTTTATCAGTCTATTTTAATGCTATGAGCTACTTGGATTACCTGGATGGGGTCTTGAAAATGGACCATCTTTTGCTTGAGTGACTCCAAAACACAAAAAAACTAAAATGCTGGCTACAATACCTCTGGAAAACATTAAGAACAAAACAGTCCTCAGTATATTGTAACAATACTTGCAAATTTATTAACATGTTGACTGTTCATGCAATATAAAATTAGGAGATACAATTATTAATTTTATCTTGGCTAGTGGTGACTGGACTAAAATGGATGTTTTGTCTAGCAGGCTTGGCTCCTTAAATGAACCTTGATTAAGATCAGTTGGACTTGAAGAAAGCCTCACTGGACTAATTACTTTCACATAGATATTTCTGGTGTCAATGAAATATAAATGATCTATAGATATTCTTAAACAATGACGTATGGACATAGATTATAAAACCATCTAAACCTCTTTTCCAGTGACATTAAGTCTCAGAAATAGATTATCTTGCTATCTTGGAATTACCCTAGATATTGCAGAGGCCTCTCCTGGTTTCCCTTTAATATATGGTATTATTATCTGCCTTGGTAGATGTTGATGACTAGTTTATTAAGATTTCCTAAGAGGAAGTAGCATACACGTGAGTCAGTTGCAAACAAAACAGCTAGCTACATCTTATTTATTAAGAATATTACAAAAACATGCAGAATAAGTAAGTTCAATTTTTTAAAGTAAAATATTTCAGGTTGTCCAAACAATTACTGTGTTGTCTTACTATAAACAGGCATCATACTTTACACATAAGACAGTCAAATTCTGTACAGCAGCATTTAAAGCCTGACATGGAAGCCAGCTGGGTGACTTTGGGCCAGTCACTGTCTCTCAGTCCAGCCCACCTGCCAGGGTTGTTGTTTTGGGGAAAATAAGAGAAGAAGGTGCGTTGGATATGTTCATCATCTTGAGTTATTTGTAAAAATAATAAAGGCTGATACAAATAAACGAATGAATGAATGACCAGTGGGCTCTTTCCAATTTCTATAGAATTAGTGAATTTGGTTACATGCAATCTTGATATAGTCAACATGTCAGTATTATTTTTGTTTTCTGTTTGTCTTAGACTTTACATTGTGGATATTTTTGAACCATGAATTTGTTACTGAATGAATGAAATCTTTAAGGCAATCCAGTCTTGATGAAGTATCATGAACTTTGGTTACAACACTGACAAACCTTAGTTTGCAATGTTTTGTATCTAGCAGGGACTGGATTTGATAGCTACATAACCATTTTTCTATAATTCTATTTTTACAGAACTGACCAACTAGAACAAAATATTAAATGGTGGCAACATAGGAATTATTTTCAGCCTCAAAAATGAGTTTATAGACCTGGCCAAACAAGCATTCTTTCATCTCAACAACCCAGTTTAGACAAGGGAGAAAAAATCTTTCCATTAATGCTATTATAATTTGGAAATCCTTGACAAACTAATGCAGATGACCAAGAAATCTACCAACAGACTCTGATCTATCTAGCTTCTGGCCGTCATAATCTGACAAACTGCAAATTTAAAATATCTTTTAAAATGAAATCTTGAAGCCTGGACATAACCAATAAATCTAACCAATAAATTGTTCAATTTAACCAAATTAAAATATAACTCTTATTCTGTTAATTCCAAACTAATCCTGTTATACAAAGACGACATACCTTTTTAAAAAGGGGAGAAAGAGGGCCAACCTTACATGTTCAACTTAAGAGGGGATACTTCAAGTAATTATTCTGATGTTTTTTATTTCTAGGCTAGCCATATCAGTAAGAAGGAAACTTTCTTAACGAGATATTTGCAAAAATTCAGGAGTATGATAACATCTTTTGCAACTATCACATTTTATTAAAAGTCATTAGCCTGCACAATTTGCACTCACTTCTTAAATACCTGGAATGGCAATGCTGTCTGTCTTGCTTCCCACGATTTACTGATTAATTATATGCCATCAAGTCGTTTTCAATTCTTAGCAACCACAAAAATATTCTCCATGACTTCTTTCCCTTACTCCAATTTAAAATCCTGCACCTGTCTCAGCCTTTAGGAATGGACAGCATACAAATAAATAATCTAGCATGATATATGAATCCATCATTATAACAGCTTATCAGTAAGTTATATGATGAGTGTATGTGAGAATTTCTACTAACTTGAATTAGCTCTTGTGCAGATTATTATACAGAAACAGGGATCAAAAGACAGGGAAAGTTTATTAGGATTTTATTTAAGAAGTTTACTTGTGTCCCTCAGACTTTGTTCTCAAAAGAAGATAGTCGAGATGATGGGTGGAGAGGAGATAACTATTGAATTAAATCTACCAGACAGAACTCCCAAATACAAGTTTAGTTACTAAGCAGGAAAATGGACTAATTTCAATCGAGGCAAAGTAAATCACCAAGAACGGATATAAGTCACCTTTCCTGTTTTAAAATTACAGTTTCCTGAAAAAACACGTAGGCTGACTTGTTAGAACAGAAGCATTATTCAAACCCTAGATTAAGCAATCTAGAAGCTGGGGGGCAATGCTATTAGTACTGACCTATTTTTTTTTAAGAATAGGAGGAGAACACACTAACATCTTTCTACAGTTGGGCAGCCTTAACAAATCTAACAAGCAAACAAAAAACATGGCAGTGGGGAAGAGCCCTTTATCTTAGAAAAAGGAATTTTGCCCTCCCTAGATTCAGGAAGATTTGTAATAAGATACTGCCAAATAGCAATAGTCCATTCTTCTCTTTGAAGCTGATGTCTCCCACATTAGGCTCAGGGATTAAGGAAGTAAAAAAGTAAATAAAGTCATTCTGACTGAAAGGCCACCAGCTGGATGACTTCAATTTAATAACAGAGAGAAAGCAAAGGCCTAAAGGTAGAAACCTGGGGTCAAAGCAATCTACTTCTCTACATGTAGTTTCCTTATCCAAAGTTCAGCTGCGAAAACATGCAGAGGATCTCCTTCCTAATGTATCTTCTCCTTTGCCAAGGCTAGAATGGGAGGAGGAGGAGGAGGAGGAGGAGGAGGAAGAAAGAAGAAGAAGAAGAAGAAGAAGAAGAAGAAGAAGAAGAAGAAGAAGAAGAAGAAGAAGAAGAAGAAGAAGAAGAAGAAGAAGAAGAAGAAGAAGAAGAAGAAGAAGAAGAAGAAGAAGAAGGATGATGATGGTGATGATGATGATGATGATGATGATGATGGAAGGAACCTTGGAGATCTTCTAGTCCAATCCCCTGCTCAGGCAGGAAACCCTTAGTTCTCCTTAGTTCTAGGTTGCTTCTCTCTTTGATTAGTTTCCACCCATTGCTTCTTGTCCTGCCTTCAGGTGCTTTGGAGAATAGCTTGACTCCCTCTTCTTTGTGGCAGCCCCTGAGATATCGGAACACTGCTGTCATGTCACCCCTAGTTCTCTGTGTTGAGACTTTTCTTCCACTGCCAACCTGAACTAGAAAGCTCTGCTCCTAGAATAGCCACGTCTCCTTTTCTAGAGACTGGAAAGCAAGTGGCTGTTTTTTTCATTTCAACCCATGGAAATATTAGTATTTTGATTTCCAAGAAGAGATCAGTATTGCCATCACAACTGCTGCATGAATGGGAATTGCCTCATACGACCTGCATGACACTTTTAAGGGCAAATGCTTTTTTAGGTTTATTTTTGTTTAGACATAAGAATATGAACCTCCTGGAAGATCTGCATTCAGTTTTCTATAAAATCAATATTCTATATCCAAGTTCCCCTCCCAAGGCATAGAGGATTTTCAGCCTCTCTCACAACTCCAACCAAAATGGCCATAGAAGTGTAGAGCTCAGTGACTGGATGACAGTAGTGGTGGCGAATTTACAGTTTAGTTGGTTATCACATATTTATGATCTAAGAAGTCAATACATTGCAGAATTCACATAATTTAAAGACATTAGGTTATCCTGATGGGTCTCAAATGCTAGTCTGTTGTCCCAGGACAAAACTCTGTTTAAACAGCATATGGTACAGTATATAATGCTTCAAAAATGATCTTTTCTTGTGCCTCATTAGTATCTTCTAAGCAATAGGATTGAGCCAAATTTGCATTACAGATAGTCAGGAAAGTTTTGAAGTTGCAACAGTGCTAAGTGACTTCCATTGTTCCTCGAAGATCCAGCTGTTGTAGTGCCCATGGTCACATGACTGTGATTCAAATGCTTGGCAACCAACTTGCACTTAGAATTGTTGGAGTGCCCAAGAATCATGTGATCACCCCTTGCAAACTTTGCTTTTGTCTGCCTAAAATGTGGTTGTAACCCAACAACTATTTGTAGTTTGTTATAACAAAAGTGTCTGTGATTTAGAGATTGCAACATGAATTCTTTGTTCACCTGAAAAAGGAAACAGACTTTCACAGCATAATATCCAGATCAAAACATTAGCTAACAAGTTAGTCATGAATAATATTGTAACAGCTGATTATCTCTTGGTGGCTGTAATAAAAAAAATCTGAGATACAAAAATCACAATTTTTAAAAAACTAAAATTAATTAAAGGAAGACAAATGGAGGTATGTCACACATAGAAGGAAACACAACAATCAAAGGAAGAAGCAGCATACATCTAACAAACCCCTACTGCCCAATCTAACCCAACCAGAAGCAGCCCCATTAAAACTGAGCAATTGATTTCTCCCCCTAGATGGAAATACACAGATCCACAACCTCCCCCTCAAAGAAAATATGCAGACACCTAGCAAAGAAACAGCACCAAATATCCCTTAAAAAGTCATATCAATAAACATACCTGAGATAAACAGAAAAGCACCTCAGACTGCACCCCCCCAAAAAAGAAGAGCATCTTTGTTGCTCTTCTCTGTACTCTTTCTTGCTCTTCTCTGTACTCAACATCTTTTCTTGCTCTTCTCTGTACTCAACATCTTTTCTACATCGCGGTGACCAAAACTGGATGCAGTATTCCAAGTGTGGCCTTACCAAGGCATTGTAAAGTGGTATTAACACTTCACTTGATCTTGATTCTATCCCTCTGTTAATGCAGCCTAGCACTGTGTTGGCTTTTTTGGCAGCTGCAGCACACTGCTGGCTCATATTTAAGTGATTGTCCACTAGGATTCCAAGATCCCTCTCACAGTTGCTACTATGACCAGGACGCGACAGATTACATCCCAGAATTCTGAAGAAGCTGGCAGATGTTATCTCAGAACCATTGCATCATATCTTTCAAAAATCCTGAAGCACCAGGGAAGTACCTGAGGACTGGAAAAGGGCTGATGTGGTTCACATCTTCAAGAAAGGAAAAAAAAAAGACCCAGGAAACTACAGACTAATCAGTCTAACATCAATACCTGGGAAGATCCTGGAAAAGATAATAAAAAAACCGATCTGTGAACAACTAGAAGCAAACGAAGTAATAACTGGTAGCCAGCATGGGTTTGTTAAAAACAGATCATGCCAAACGAATCTTATTTCATTGTTTGATAAAGTGACCAAATTAGACCAGCAAAACGTGTGGATATAGTATACTTAGATTTCAGTGAGGCATTCGACAAGGTAGACCATAATCTACTGCTTGATAAGCTAGAAAAAGGTGGAATAGACAACATCACCACCAGATGGATTTGTAGCTGGCTGACAAACCATACTCAACGAGTATCCTTAAGTTAATTAGTAGGTAAATATATTTGGTTACATTCCAAACTTTAGCATTAGGAATTAATTTCGTCCAACGATCACATTAGTTCTCATATATAAAACTTTTCCCACCCTATGATTCCTCAGCAAAACAATGCATATTTCAGGAGCCAAATGATTACTTGATAAACTATTATTATTTGCTGCATTCATATCCTGCCTTTTTTCAAGGAACTCAAAGCTACATACATGGCATTGTATCCTTTAAATTTACCTCCTTAAATAACAACCCTTGAGATAAATTAGGCTAAGAAACTGATTAATCCAAGATCACTCACTGAGTTTAATATTCTATCTTACTGCAAAACTAGTGACCGTTTTACAGATAATTCGTGTCACAGTAGGACAAGCAATAGGGCAAAAGTCATGTTCAGGTACATTAAACTCAGATATGGTAATTCAAACTAAGCTATGAAGTCTAATTGTTCTAGGTGCTAATGAGTCAGCCAGATATAAGATACCTATACATATTTTAGTACACTTTTGCCTCCAGAATTACACTAATCAAAATTTAGCAATAATTCAGTTGGCAGGCTATTCCAATGAATTGCCAGGTAAACTAGCAGATGAAAGTTCACTCTCAAAGTGTATGTCTGCTTTATATAACTAATTTGTCACCTACTTAATATATATGTATTACCTTTCAACAAGGAGTTCATAAAATACCCTTCCACCTTTTCACAAATAATTATGGCCTTAATAGTTTAGTTTTATTCTAAGTATCACTGGGAGAAAAGAGCAGAGAAATGATGATACTAGACTGGTGTTCAACTGATGAAATAATTAATCTTTGTTTACATTCCATTTCAACTCTACAATGCCCTACTACTCACACTATCAGATTCACAAGAACCAGGATTTTTTTCAGTATGTTATACTCTGGCATTCAGTAGTTTTGAGCTTACAGAAAGAAGTCAGCTGTAGTCCAACATTTTATTTCACTGAAAGCAGTATACAGGTAGTCCTCAACGTATGACCTCATTTGAGCCCAGAATTTTGGTTGTAAGGCATTGTGATCATAAGGTAAGATAAGGTAGATAAGATAACCTTTATTGTCATTTTTTTTACTGTGGGCACAACGGCACACATCAAAAATGAAATTTAGATTCCCGCTTTCAAAGTGAAACACATATATGACATACACCTAAACATACTATATGTGACCAGACTTGATTTTACAACCATTTTTATGATAACTGTTAAGCAAGTCACCATAGTCATTAAGCAAATCATGTGGTTGTTAAGCTAATTAGGCGGCTGCAAGTCTGAATCTAGTAAATGCGTATCTACTTGCCAAGCATCTGAAATGTGATCATAAGACTGCCGGGGTGGTGTCATAATTTTGAGGACAGGTCAAAAGTAACTTTTTTTCAATTCTGCTGCAACTTTGAATAGTTGTTAAGCAACTGCTCGTAAGTTTAAGACTACATGTAGAATGAATCATGATTTTGTATGAATACATTAATTTTCAAATCTAATTTAACAGAACATTTGCTTTAGGATATATTAAAAGATGCTATTTGATTCCAATCTTTGTAAGTTCAATGAAACTTTATCAAATAGAGAAATATTAAGAAAGCATTTTCAACTTGGAAAGATTTTTAGAGTTATCAAATTATCTTGTGATTTAATAAACAGAAACCTTTTAAAAAGCAGGATTAATCAATATGCAACATTTAATATACATTTTTATCATGTACTATACATTAGTTTTCAAATGAGACTAGGAAATAACTACTAAATGGGCAACAGATCCAAATGCAGGTAGTCCTCAACTTATAACCACAATTGGGGTCAGAATTTCCATTACTAAGCAAGGCAGTGCACCTAATTTTACACCTTTTTCCCACGGTTGTTCAGTGAATCATTGCATTTGTTAAGTAAATCAGAAGGCTGTTAAGCGAACCTGGTTTCTCCCATTCTCTTTACTTGTTGGAAGCAGGCTGGGATGGTCGCAAATTGTGATCACATGACCCTGGGACATTGCCACCCTCATAAATACATGCTGCTTGCCAAGAGCCCAATTTTTGATCACGTGACCGTGGAGATACTGTGATGATCATAAATACCAGACTTGGTGCTTTTTTCAGTGCCACTGTAACTTTGACTAACCGTTAAATGAATGGTTGTAAGTTGAAGACTATCTCAATCAAAGAACTGCAATTGAAAAGCTGGTATCCCAATGAACTACAATAGTTAGTAAGTGGGCAACACTGCATTTGCTGCAGTATTCTGTAAAAGGTATTTACCTCTTTGTGTTATAGGTTGTGTCCTGTGGCGTTTCTTCAAGCAAGGTCACATAGCCCAGGGTGCAGGTAAGGATAAACAGGACTGTTAAAGTGTGAGCTTGCCTGTTGACAAGAGAAAAAAAATCATTTTTTTCTGACACACTATTTATAGTTGGCTTATTATTTTCACTAGCAGACATTGAAGTTTTAAGTATGTATATATGCTTGTATATACCAGTGATGGCGAACCTTTTAGAGACCGAGTGCCCAAACTGCAACCCAAAACCCACTTATGCATCGTTGGGTGCCGGGTGGGCATGGCTGCGGTGGTAACGGCAGACTGGGTGGGACTAAAAAGTTCAATCAATCCATTCCAACTTTGCAAGATCTTTTTTTTCCCGCAAGAAGTTGAAATTAATTGATTGAACCTTTTTTTTTTTTTTT
>NW_015392091.1:0-1432 GCF_001527695.2 Protobothrops mucrosquamatus | reverse complement strand
GGGTGGGCATGGCTGCGGTGGTAACGGCAGACTGGGTGGGACTAAAAAGTTCAATCAATCCATTCCAACTTTGCAAGATCTTTTTTTTCCCGCAAGAAGTTGAAATTAATTGATTGAACCTTTTTTTTTTTTTTTGCACACGGCGGTGGAGGCCTAAAGCAAAAAGGTTTTATAAAACCCAGCTGAAGGCCTAGGACTGGGGCGATGGTGCGCGTGCCCACAGAGAGGGCTCTGAGTGCCACCTCTGGCACCCGTGCCATAGATTCGCCAGCACTGGTATATACATATACACACAGCCCTAATGTAAAATATATTAATATAGCATTTAAAAGGCAAAGTACATAAACACCCATAATATAAAATATATTAATATAGCATTTAAAAGGCAAAGTAACACAAATTCACTGGTTACATATGCAGGTTCAGAGGAGTCACCTATCAGTGTCTACAAAAAAAAGGATTTTTACACCTGTTTTGAAAGATCCTGAAGAAAATGGTAGTTTCCATGGGGAGAACTGTCCAGACCTTGCAAGTACTGAAAAGGTTGTTATAGCAGTTAGCATTGTTGGTTATTTAAACTCACTTAATGAGACTAATCAAGCCTGCACAACAGCTGTAGTAGAAAAATCTATGATATGATAATCTCAAGCAAGGAAAAGAATAACATCACCTTAAATTAGGCTCACATGAGGAAATACCAGCAAATGCCTCAAAAATATTTTTTCGCTCACTATGTGCATTTGGGAGTTGCACATTTTATATAAGCTGAAGTTTAAAGAGGTCTTCAAAAGCAGTCAGTAAAATAGCAGCTGATCATTGAGATAAAAACTGGGGGGGGGGGGAAACCTATAGTAAAATCCTTCTGAACCAAAACATATTCAGAATCTGACAAGCTGATAAAAAAGATTGGGACAGTCATTCAAGCAGAATCAGAATATTCTCAAAGTCTTCAAAGGTGCAATTTTTTTCAAGAACAAAAGGACTTTTATATTTTTAGATTTCACTTTATCTTTTTATTGTTGTTTTTTTACAAAACATCTAACCAAACATGGTGAAATCATCTACATTCAGAGATGACTTATCTAACTTAAGAGGAATTAGAAAAGATTCTGTCTTCTCTCTTCATTAAGTAGTATTCAGCAATTTGGACAACTTTCCACCTAGTAAAACACTCAGGTTTACTGTCAATACTCAGTGCTTATAAATATCACTTTAAAACTGAGCCCATATTATAAAAAAAAAAAGCCTCTTGAAGCTGTAACATCCAATCTAATTTTTGAATTTGCTTGCTTTTTGTACATCCCCTGCCTTTTACAATGAAAAGTTTTAGAAAACATAAATGCTTACGCCTTGCTTTTTTCATTTTAGCTGATCCCAATACATTCACTGTCCAACCACGAATGTTAAATTTCATAATGATAACTGAGAAAAT
>NW_015392090.1:14180-20392 GCF_001527695.2 Protobothrops mucrosquamatus | reverse complement strand
GTTCTCACCTGCATCGTCCACAAGGGACGACTCGGGAACTCAACTCCTACCCCGGGCAGCTCACCGATCCCCTTATGCCCAGGGGAAAGGTATCAAGCCGTTTGACAGCTGATGCTGGCTGTCAAAACGGCTTTTACGCTGAAACAGGCGGGAGGCAGCAAACAGCTGCGTCCGACGAAGTCGCCTGCCACCGGAAGTCCCTCCTGTCACATTTCTTCTTCTGCAGTTTATACATCTCTGAAGTGAGAATGCAATCTATTTTTTTTTAATTAGATGTTCCTGCATTCAGGAGCTCCAAAAAGCTTTGGGCTTGAGCTTTGGTTCTCTTTCTTGCTGTCCTGGTCTTCTTACATGGACCCATCTGCATGGTGGGTCCTGTGCTAAAAGAGGACCCCAGAAGTCAGGTGGAGCTTTGCTTAACAATAGCAGTCTCATGTCTTCCTATGGGGGTTCAATATTTAGTCATCAGTATCTATGTACATATATACAATATACCCATTTGCACCTTCCTTCTTCCTTTCTTCTTCCCCTTCTATTTATTTCTCTTCTCAGCTAGAAATCCATACACTTCCATACCACATTGCTGTATTCCAATCATGGGAGCCAAGCTTTTGCAATTACAGGTAGTCCTTATGGTCATTCATTCAGCAACCATTCAAAACTGCAATGGCACTGAATAAGGGGAATCTCCAGTGGTCCTCAAAGTTCTAGTTGTCACGGTGTCCCAGGGGTCACATGACTGTGATTTCCTATATTCCCTGCAAGCTTCCCACAAGTAAAACCAAGAACCTGGCAGGAAGTTGGAAGACACATCTTAAGAGGTTCATGAGTTGCACTAGGGCTAGGCAAACAGCTGGCACTAGTATGTGCATTTCAATGTATATTCCCCTTAGTGTGCCTGTTTACGCTCTTGTAATCCCTTTCCCTCAAATCAATGCAGCTACAAACATTCTCTTCTTGCTAATTATCCCAGCATCAAAGTGAACATTCCAAAGGGTGGGGAGCAGCAAGATCTTCCCCTTTATCTGGCTTCCTTGTGAGTCCCTTCATTTGGGCTCACTAGGTACATGGGGTCATATCCCTCTGATGCTATAAGCAAAGGGAGCTGAAATAAAATAAAAAGTAGTCACATGATTTTTCACTTAGCAACTATTTTTTGTAATAACTGAATTGCTGGTTCCAATTGTGGCTGCTAAACAAGGATTACTTGTATTCCATCAGCTACATCAGCTGTCTGACCTAATCTGGCAAATCAATTAATGCTTTAAAAAGGCCAGTGAGATAATATCTTATACGTCCGTATAAGTTTCCACCAAACAACTCTATCAAATTCAAGAAGGACACATCAAATTCCTTATGAAGTCCCCTTCACTTTGTTCATTAAAGGAAGCATAGCCTTGTTAGTCTATGGTAAACCAAAAATGAGGAAATTGTTAGTTCAAACACTTGCTACAACACTCACTTTGAATGGGTTCATTTTGTATAGAACAATGAATCAGTCATGGCAAATTCTAGCCCATTCGGGGTTAACAGCTTTTGTAGGAATGTAGTTTGGATAGCCCGTGCCAATTTCTAAACTTTATCTTAATCTTTAATTACTTATAAATATATAATTTTGTACTGTAAAAAACAAATAAACAAAACCAAAACAAAACAAAAACAATTATAGAAATCCATCTGGCTGAACCTCCATCAGATTCTGAACATCAAAGTAGATTAGGCTATTTCCAGAGCCACTCTTTCTGGATCTTGGATTAGACTGTGAACTGGAGTATTAAATGTATCTTTAGAAAATATACTAAAATTGTGTGACAGTAAAAATCATTTATGGATTTTTTTATTTTTTAAACAACTTAACACCTCTATATGTAAAAACATCAGTTTCAATGATCTATTGTCATTGCTTTAAAATGGGCTGCTGATTGATAATTCAGATTAATCAAATGTTTACAGCTAAAATATATAGAAAATAATCTACATTCTTCATTTCAGATGCATTTAAAAATATATTTATAATGTTACATTATGAGGTTGGAGGTTCGTTCTCCGAGCTTGTGTGTTGATTCCTGAATATTTCATTACCAGGCTAGGTAACATCTTCAGCGGAGTTTAGGGGATGTCATGTATAATGTTACATTATAGTATTTTATCTGCTTAAAGATGGTCTAGAAATTTATCATTTTCCCAGTAATTATAGTTGGTAAAATTTGTCTTTTATGGAACAGGCTTTTAGATTTGGATCCACTGTTCATAACTATATACAATCCAGCTTCATGTGAACATATTAAAGAGAATGATATATGATTTCAGACTTTCATCTTCTGGTTCAACGATGCTGTATATGTTCTCTTGTTCATTTACTTAGATCTGTAAAATAAAATGTGAACAGTAAAGAAATAAATTTGCATCTGTACATTTTATGTAATTCTTTTTAAAACTGATTCACCTGATCTGCAGCAGAATGCAGCCTGCAATAATGTTGAGATATCAAACTACATGGGCAATAAGATTCTGACATGTCCTTATCGCCATTTTTAAAGCCAAATGGCTAAAACTACTCAAGTGGATAAAAACTGTAGACCATTCTATCACTGAGCAATTTCTTTCTATTTTTAAGATGGCTTTCTATTTTTAAGATGGCTTTTATTTTAAAGAAATAAATTTGCATCTGTACATTTTATGTAATTCTTTTTTAAACTGATTCATCTGATCTTCAGCAGAATGCAGCTTGAAATAATTTTAAGATATCAAACTACATGGACAATAAAATTCTGAAATGTCAGCATCGCCATTTTTTACATCAAATGAATAAAACTATTCAAGTGACTCAAAAACTGTAGACCATTTTATCACTGAGCAATTTCTTTCTTTTTTTTAAGATGACTTTTGACACAATGACATGTAATAACCTTTAATAATTTATTAGGCATTCTTGATATTTTGGGAAATAAATGGTACTCGGAATGAATCTGAATGAATCCCACTCCAAATAGGATTTGGGAATTAGATGTTACCAAACTTTAAATCATCCTCACAGGGGATACATTTGAGGAAAGATGGAACACAAATGCAGCGAATAAACAAATTCCCATTATCCTCAGACAACACAGCCAATAGAAGGATACTGGGAATGGTAGTCCAGCAAGGCCAAGAAAGTCCTCATTTTCTATCAACTAAGATGTTCTAATAAAAGGTCCACTATAGAAATATTTGATATTTACATGTAAATCTCAACAGAGATTTGTATTTTACTAATACCATTTGTACTAATTGCAATTTCAAATGCAAACCCCATCATATAATAAGATTTCTGTTATCCAAACTAAATTCCTTTCATTCAGAGCAATGGGAAAGAAGAACTATGGGGACTGGGATCAATGGAATTTCATTTAGTGATGGATAATCAATCAATATTGTCCAATTTGTTTCAGAGGATCTTCTTGTTCAATCTATTTTTCCATCTATTCTAAGAAATATTTCATGGGACACCTTTTTTTACATGTAATAAATAATGTATGATTACACAGACCTGGTGGTGCAGTGGTTAGAACGCAGTATTGCAGGCTAACTCTGCATTCCCTTTGCCAGGAGTTTGATACTAACCAGCTCAAGGTTGACTCAGCCTTCCATCCTTCCAAGGTTGGTAAAATGAGGACCATATATTTGGAGTCAATATGCTGAGTCTGTAAACCTCTTAGAGAGGGCTGTAAAACACTATGAAGTGGTCTATAAGTCTAAGTGATATTGCTATATTAGTATTAGTGGTTACTAATTCAATTAATTTTATTTTTTAATGTATGGGTGTTCATTTGGAACCATTCATTTTGAGGCAACTAAATCTGTTGCACTCAGGCCAATGAAATCAGTGAAAATAGCCCACTGGGTTTAAAGCAGAGTTTCCACTCATTTCACCCCCAGCACAGAGAAATCGCCTAGTCTTCATCTTGAAATTTGTCAGGATTCAGCAACAGACCAGAAGAGATGAAATACTGGCAGATTCAGCATTCCGTCCCCCATTCCTCATTATTTTTAAGTATTACCCCCATTCCCATAGTGCTTCTCTCCCATTGTTCTGCTGCGTGGATATTAAATCATTAAATCATGTTTATTCCAGTATAGATTCTAAATGGCTAATTTCAATTTTTTGAAGTGATTCAAAAGAGAGATAGAAGAGACATATAGGCCAAAAATAAATTATGACAAAATATATCATCCATATTAGGCCAGCTCAAATCACAAAATTGTTCCCATGTTGGTCAGTTCCAAGAATTCTTCTATTGGTTAATTTAAACAAGCTTCCTTTGCCCATACAAGGGCAAGAATCATTCAGTCTCTGGAACAACAAATGCCTATTTGCTTGAGTCTCCTCAGATTCAAAAAGTAAGACAGCAAGTGTGGCCTCTTTCCTTTAATCACCATTTTTCAACAATTCTGTTTAGAAAACAATTACCTTGAGTAATTCAAAAATAAAATAACTGTACCAACACAAGTGAACGATCCCATCCATTCTCCTTTTCTACATGTTTTGCTAGCATTGCCTTCAGCATAAAATCCTCGATTGCATTTATAGTTTATTATTTGTCCAGAATCATATTCTTCTCTATTTTCTTCCCCATTGACATATTGCAACTCATTTTGGGGAGAAACTCCTAAAGTTGGTATGGCAAGAGTTGTTACATTACAATGCTTCTCTGGCTCTCTGCCTAACTAATTTTGCTCTGACTAATGAAGTTGTTTGGATGAGCAATGAAATATCTTAAATTAACCAAGTTTGGTCCAGTTGCCATGATTTCACCTTTAGACACAATACAGCTTCACTGACTACATTTAGGAGAGTGTCATATTTTAAGACTTTTGCGAAATTGTGAAAGTATTTGGAGCACAGACCTAATTCTTTTTATGCAAATGTACACATACACACAGACATAAATTGAAGTTTTAAAAATGTGCTAGATGCAGTCAATTGTTTTAGTTGCAAAATATTTGTTAAAATGTATTATCATGTAATTTTGATGTTTACTACTGTTTATTTTACTGTTCCTTGATAACTGCCATTTATTTATTCATTTATTTTTATATTTGTATATTGCTCAATACTCAACAATTTTTAGTGGGCCTCAGATCTTCAATGGAGACAACCCCAAATCCCCTTTGCACATCAAAACACATCAATAATAAATAAAATGAAAACAATGGTTAATTGTTAACAAACCATACACACACAGAGAGAGGCATATATATAGCAAAGCATGATAAGCAATTTGAGGTCAGGCAATTTTAGCTGACATTCCTACAGTTTACCTGTTAACGATACATCTTGGAGGAGGTGACCACCCCATTTTTGTGCAAGTGACTGCTGACTGCTGGTTTGCAGGAGAATATCCCCTATTACAAGCAAATGTAATGTTGTTACCCTCTATGTATGTATTCCAGTAATAATTAATGAAGTGACCATAATCAATATATTGAGAAGGATCACATGCTTCTGAAAGAAAAAAAGACCAACTTGGTTTTATCTTTTATGTTTCTTGGAGGCAATTCATACGATGCATGATATCTAATTTACAGAGATGACAAAGAACTGCAGTATAAGGCACGATTAGCTGTGCAGGAATTTACACACAGAAAAATTGTTCAATTGTTCAAGCCAATATGTTGACTAAGCCTTTAAATGCTGGCAAGCATCAATATAAAAGCATTTGGATTAACAGCTGTTTAGCTTTAAATGGGTGCAGTATCAAGGTATTGATTTAAAAGCTAACCGGCTTATGTAATGCTGTAAGAAGAGGTAATGATGTAATGTAATTTAAGAGGTCAGATGTAATGATGGGAATGACTCAGCACGGTCTGTGTCCCTTTAAGAGCTGTGTATAAAGGGAAGGTTTTACTAGTGTGTCTTTCTCTCTCTTCCATTTCCTGCTGTAATTGTGGTTTGTTGGATCCTGCTGTATTAGCATGTGTATGTATATTGTTCCTGGTGTATGATATTGTAGATAGTGTAAGATAAACCACCTTTTGATACAAACCACTATTTACTGTATTTACTCCTGAGTTATCTTGCACAATAAGACTGTGCATGCTCTGACATAATTCACAGAGATGACAAAATATGAAGAGAGGAGGAAACTGATGAGGAAGAACCCTAATTTTCTGTTTATATTTTATAAAAGACTCAGCTTTTACCTCTCTCATTTAAGGTTTCGGTACACCTT
>NW_015392090.1:0-13938 GCF_001527695.2 Protobothrops mucrosquamatus | reverse complement strand
AGTCAGTGAGGGCTCTGAGGAGAATGGAGTGGTGTTGATTTGACATCTTCAATCTTATACTGTAAAATGGGAGTGAACTTCTTTCTACCTTCCTGTTTTATCACTGCACAGTGACTTATTCAAGCATTATCATTCTTGCTGTTATTGTTATTATATTTTCATCCTGCCTTTTCATAAATGAGTCAAGGCAGAAAATATAACTAATACTTCTAGCTTCGATTTTTCCCCACCACAACCACCTTGTGAGGCGAATGGCGCTGAGAGAGTGACAGGCCCCAAATCATCCAGTGCTTTTTCTGCCTAAGGTGGGACTACAACGTACAGATTCCTGGTTTCAAGGTTGGCACCTTCAAGATTACACCTAACTGGCTCTAGAGTATAGATTTAGTGAACAGTATTAAGTGAAAAGTAAGAAAGAAGTCGGTTTTGTAAAGCTTTTTGAATAATACAAGCCTTCTTAGAAATACAGGTAAGGTAACATTGTTGGAGATCTGCAACATTTTCAAAAGAGCTCACTCACAATGTGCAGGACTTTCTGTGCTTTCCTGCATAAATTGATTCTACTCAGTAATCTTGGGCATAGCATTACTAAGTAAAGGCTTAGATTTCTAAAATTAACCTTCTAAGCTTCTCCTCCCACCAGCTGTTACTCATGGTTAGCTGTTTTCTCGCAATCTCCTGCATTCTAGTATAAAAGTGCACCTCTTTGTTTTTGAAATAATTTGCCAAGGCCATCTACTAGTGATTAATAGTGGTGAATGGGGTCAGGGAGGGACAAGGTTCAGCTCACAAGCAAGAACTTTAACAATCACATGTGCATAATTAGAGGCATGAATTATTGCAGTAGAACAGTATATAAACAGCAAAACCCTTCCTAGGAATGAAGTTCAGCTGATGCGTACAGGCATTGCTTTTGATGAAACCTGCATAAGTGTGCTTTTCATCTCTTCCAGGGGGATTTGATTTTTGATATACTGTATTCAGTGCTTCATCCCTGTTTAACTTTCCTGCCTGAGCAGGGGGTTGGACTAGATGACCTCCAAGGTCCCTTCAACATCATCATCATCATCATCATCATCATCATCATCATCATTATTATTATTATTATTATGGATCATCGCACAGTCAGCCAGATGTTCAGATTGGATTATTATTATTGTTGTTGTTGTTGTTGTTATTGTTGTTGCTGCTGTTGTTGTTGTTGTTGTTATTATTATTATTATTATTGTTATTATTATTATTATTATTATTATTATTATTATTATTATTATTATTATTATATTGTAACAAAGCCAACCTGCACAGACATCTTTTGATTGGCCTGCCAAATCCTACAATGATCATGGATTCTGATAATATTCATCACCAAGGATATTTTCTAAAAAGTTTGCATCGGTAATAAGCTGAGGACTAACTTATACTGCCTTGCTCCTAAAAGAAAATGCTTTCCTAAACTAATATTTTAAGAAATGACTCTTTCTAGTTAAAAAACCCGATACTTTATCTCATCAGGAAAATTTGTGCATCCTTTTCCCTAAACCTTTTTTCCTTCACCCTCTTTAAAACTATTCATTTATTCCTGCAGCCATTTGTGTTCAATCTTTTTTATTATATATATATATAAACAATTTTTATTATTTTCCATTTTACACCAACAGAAGCTTAAGAACCAGCGTGGAGATATGGTGGTCAATTACAAAAAGAAAACAATAACATTATATGTATACAATTCACACAATATTTCTTAAAACTTCCCTCTCTATCTATGTAGAATATTATAATCAATTACATTCAAATAAGTTCATTCATTAATATATCTAAATATAAATTTCCTTAATCAATAAAAATTTTCAACCGCTCAATATCAATATAATAATCAAATTAGTACAATCCTATAGCCAATTCATTCATTAATATATCGCTATATATAAATTAAATGCTTAAATCAAAACCAACACTCCTATTTAAGTTATTGGAATCTCATTAGTACATTTCTAAGACAGATTTTCATTACGTATATTGCCAAATATAAATTTTATTAGTCAATAATCTTTTACGAAAGCTCCTTATCTATCCCAAAGATCCTGTTTTAAACTTTATTAATTTTTCCAAATACTTAAGTTTAAGCTAACCTAATTATTTAACTATTTCAGGGCCCCCAAATTTCTCTTATTTAAAGATATTAGCTCCAACTTGTGTTCAATCTTTTTTGATGTTCAATCCTTCTGCCCTGTCATTTCAGTAATATTCCTTCTGTTAAGTATTCGGTTCTTGAAGGCATTAAGAGAGACGAATGTTGAAACAGCAACAAGTTTACTTAACTCTGAACAGAAGCAGCTCAAATAGCTGCTTTGCAGCTATTTATATGGTTAGCTTCCAGGCGGCAGCCAATAGGTTTAGAGTAACAGTTTCCCGCCCAAAACTTAATTACCAGCCTGGAGACAGCAAGTCTGGCTTAAGTAACAGTAGCCATTAGATAACAACAGAATCTAGGTCAGACATTCAAACAAGGGATTAGACATTAAGCAAGTGATTCAAAACAGTTGTGACCAATACATTACACGCCTTCCCCCTAAATAGTTCAAAACCTTAATTGTTTGACATAATCTTGCAGATACTTAAGTGGCGTTCTTGACTTTTCAGAATGCCTAAGGTTTGCCGGGGTTCCCTGGTCTATCCGCTTGCCTGACAGGCTGGGTAGACCAGGACTCAGAGGTTCAGTGGAGTTGGTTTGACTCAAGTCCCTTTGGCTGGCCAGTCCCGGTCGGCCCAAACCAAAGTCCACTCATGCAGCAAAGTCTGCAGGGCTGTCTCTCAGCGCCGTTTGCCTGTCCTGTTCAGTGGATGCAGTCTGTGTGTTCGGAGGAGGCTCTTCTATGGCCATTCCCCCATCTCCTTGAGGGAGGGTTCTGTCGGAGCATGCAAACCCTTCTGTTGGACCGCTGTCATGCGGGCCCTGTGTGTGGCCCTCTTGTGAGTCCTGAGCCGGTGACTGATCCGACAGCTGCCGACACAGCTGATCAATGTGCCAGCGAATGGCTCGCCCATCTTTGAGGACCACCTCGTACGAAAGTGGCCCTGACACCTTTATAACCACTGCTGCCACCCACAAAGCCCCTTGCCCGTAATTCAGGATCCAAACCCGGTCACCCACTTGCAGCCTTCTTGGCACCTTTGGCTGTGCAGAGTCTGATGCAACTCAGTCAGAGTGCAGCCTGTCCAGCTTAGTGATCAAGTGTCAGCCCCATCATAGCTTCTGCCCATGGCTGTGCAGGGAGTTGTATGTGGCATAGTAGAAAGTCTGCTAATCTGTGATGCCAGTCTCCTGTGACAATCCATTTTAGGGGCTCTTTGGTTGTGCGGACCATGCGTTCCGCTTGGCCATTCGAGGCCGGGTGAAAGGGAGCCGACGTGGTGTGCCTTATGAAGTTTGTCCTGAGGAAGGACTGGAATTCTGATGCAGTAAACTGAGCCCCATTGTCTGATACTAAGATGTCTGGAAACCCGTGTGTTGCAAAGATTCTGCGTAGTTCCTGGATTGTCTTGGCAGTAGTCATAGTGGGAACTGGTGCAACCTCTAACCATTTTGAATGGCTATCAATCACTATTAAAAACAGCTGTCCCTGAAAGTGCCCAGCAAAGTCAATGTGGATTCTTGACCACGGTGTATGCGTGTCCTCCCATCAGTGAACAGGGGCTTGCGGCATTTCCGGTCTGGACTTTTGACACATGATGCAACCATGTACTTGGCCTCAATAGCCTTATCTAGCCCAGGCCACCAAAGGTAGCTCCTCGCGAGTGCCTTCATCTGGACTATTCCCAGATGGCCCTCATGCAGAGACTCAAGCACTCTGGGTCTTAACAAGCTGGGAGCTATGATCCTACTTCCCCAAAGGATGCACCCTTTATTTGCATGAAAAAACTCTGAAATTCTAGCCCTGGACATTTGTCTAGCCATCCTGTGTGCACCCAATTCAACACATGACTCAGTATTTTGTCCGCTGCCGTCTCAGCAGCTACATCCCCAGCATGAAGGGGAGACTCCAGCAGATCCTGGATAGCCAGGATGCGTGCAGCTGGATTTGGATCTGGCTCTACATGTGGTAGGGGCAACCTGCTAAGGCAGTCTGCATGGCCCATTTCTTTGCCCAGTTTGTGCACCAGCCTATAGCTGTAGGCTGACAGAAAAATGGACCACCTCAACATTCGAGGTGACAGAATTTGGGGTGTCTGTTTGATCGTAGTGAACAAACCTAGGAGTGGCTTATGGTCAGTAAAGATGGTGAACAGGCGACCGTACAAGTAGTCATGGAATTTTTTTACTCCAGCCACGATTGCCAAAGCATCCTTATCAATTTGTGTCTAGTTGCGCTCTGCGGACGACACGGTCCTAGAATAGTAGGCGATGGGGGACTGTTTCCCATCAGCCGACAAATGGCTCAACACAGCCCCAACCCCATATGGAGATGCATCACATGCGATGCATACTGGCACCCTTTTGTTAAAATGCGTGAGTACAGAGTTCGAGGACAGCAGTGATTTGACTGCTTGGAAACTCTTTTCATGGACGCTGGTCCACTTCCACTGGGCTTGTCTGTCCAAGAGCCGGTATAATGGCTCTGCCACAGCAGCCTTGTTTAGAAGGAAGGCATGCTAAAAATTAAGAAGGCCCAAAAAGGCCTGAAGCTCTCCCTTGGACTTCGGGCTTGCTGAATCACTTTCAGCTTTGAGTCCGCTGGATGGATGCCATTGGCATTGATGCGGAACCCCAAGAACCCAGTTGATTCAACCTCAATCTTGCATTTTTCTTTCTTTAATCTGAGTCCCACTGTGTGGAACTGCTGAAAGACGGCTCTAAGCCATTCAACCAGGACTTCTTTGGTTTCTCTGGCGATGAGGACATCATTGAAGTATGGGCAGACCCCTGGAATGCCCTTGAGCGTTCTCTCCATTACTTCCTGGTGCTACATTCATCCCAAACTGTAGGCACTTGACCTTGAAGGCCCCCTGATGGGTGACGATGGTTTGGGCAGCTACCGTGGCCTTGCCCACTGGCAGCTGTTGGTAGGCCTGTGCCAAATCTAATTTGGCAAACACGCAGCCACCTTGCAATGACGCCAAAATATGTCTGACAACTGGCACTGGGTACGCGTGCTGCTGAAGTGCCTGGTTAATGGTACACTTGTAGTCAGTGCATATTTGCACTTCCCTGTTGGTCTTTAGTGGCATTACTATGGGGGTCTCCCACTCCCCACTGTCTGCGGGCTGCAATACCCCCTGACTGACCAGCTTGTCCAGCTCTGCGTCAATTTTTTGTTTTAAAGCAAAAGGCACTCGACGAGGCTTGATCCATATTGGCGTTACCATAGGATCAAGCTTGAAGGCTATCGGAGGACCCTTGTACTCCCCTAGGCATGAACTGAAAACATCTGAGAATTTTTGGCAGACTGAAGACAAATCTGCCACTTGTGTCCGGTGAATGCCGATTACTTGAATGACCAATGCGTTGAACCAATCAAGCCCTATGAGGCTCATGCGTTGGCCTTCTACCACAACAACATTAAGTGGGTCTGCAAATCCCTTGAAATTCACTAGAATTGTGGCTTCGCCCTTGACCACCACTCGGGAGTTTTGGAAGTTAGTGAGCATTAAATTAGATAGCCGAAGTTTGCTGCGGCTGCATATGTGCCTAAATGTTCCTATAGAGATGATGGACATGGCTGAGCCTGTGTCTAGTTCCATCTTACATGGAACTCCCTGAAGTTTGACTTGGAGTTGAAACTTTGGCTTAAGTGGGTGATGGGCACCAGTGCAGAGAACGCTCCTCCGGCTGGCGCAGAACCATATTCGGTGTTGCCCTGGGGCCCCAGTACCTCTCCTGATTGAGTCTTCCTGTAAATGGTCCCTCTGGCGACCTCAACAGACGGTGGCAACAGACGTGCCACATGCCCGGCACGTCGCTGTACGGAAATGACATTCCGCATGTTGATGGCGGCCTCCGCAACCCATGCACCTAAGGAACGGAACTGCCTTTTCAGCTGGCTTTGTCCCTTCTCTTAGTGCCTCTATAGCTTGTCAACTTCATAGTCTGAGTGGGAGTCTTCCATTCGCTTGGCGTCCTCGTGGTGAACTGCTTCGGTGCTTGACGTGCTTTTGGAGGGCTGAAGTGCTTTAACAGCCCCTGCAGCGGCTTTGTCCACCATGGCCTTCAAGGCCTTCTGTAGCGAGAGAGTCTCCTTAGCGAAAAGTTTTTGTTGGAGCTCTCGATTCCGGAGACCGCAGACTAGACGGTCCCTTAGTCTCTCCTCCAAATCTGTGAAATTGCACAGTTGGGATGCTTGACGAAGAGCGGCGATGAATTCTGTGGCCGACTCGCCATGTTGTTGCTCCCGCTGCTCAAAAGCGTGCCTCCATGCTATCATGGATAATTTTTGCTTAAAATGTTCTCAGAGCCTTTTCTTCAAGTCCACATAGGTGACGGATTCAAACAGGTTTTCTGCAATGTCGAAGGTGGTGGGGCCGCACATGCAGAGGAGGATCTCGGTCTTCAGTCCGTCTTCAGCGACCTGGCTCCACAAGTTCCATGAACCCATGAACCCTGAGTTTTAATTAATCAAAGATTATTAAAATGTTGAAATTATAGGCTTAATGGTTCTTTTTAAATTATCCCTTTAAAACTAATAATAGCTAGTTTAGGAAATCAATTCAGTATGCATGTAAATAATCCATAAATCTAGAGAAAATTGAGACAATATTTTCTTTTATATGTTACAAAATGGAAGGACGAGTCTTCAAAGGCAATGCTTATTATTCCTGTTTTCTGTATGTCTGATAAAAATGAAATGAAATATAAACCTACAGACTTCTTTCCCTATTTTACCACAAAGTTTTTAACTAGGTCAGATTGATAGGAGCTGCAATTGGTAAGGCCACACTTGGAATACTGTATCCAGTTTTGGTCACCACAATGTAAAAAAGATGTTGAGACTCTAGAAAGAGTAGAGAAGAGCAACAAAGATGATTAGGGGACTGGAGGCTAAAACATATAAGGAACGGTTGCTGGAATTGGGCATATCTAGTTTAATGAAGAGAAGGACGAGGGGGGACATGATAGGAAGTGTTCCAATATCTCAGGGGCTGCCACAAAGAAGAGGGAGTCAAGCTAGTCTCCAAAGCGCCTGAAGGCAGGACAAGAAGCAACGGGTGGAAACTAATCAAGGAGAGAAGCAACCTAGAACTAAGGAGAAACTTTCTGACAGTTAGAACAATTAACCAGTGGAACAACCTGCCTCCAGAAGTTGTGAATGCTCCAATACTGGAAGAGAAAACAACTAGAGGCTGGAGCAGCGAGCAATGGAAGTGAAGGCAACAATTAAGTTTGAGGTCCCAATAGGAAGAGCCTAATGCTGGGAAAGATTGAGGGCAATAGAAGAATGGGACGACAGAGAATGAGGTGGCTGGATGGACTCACTGAAGCAGTAGGCGTGAGCTTAAATGGACTCCAGAAGATGGTAGAGGATAGGAAGGCCTGGAGGAACATTGTCTATGGGGTCGCGATAGGTCGGACATGACTTCGCAACTAACAACAACAACAACAACAAAAGTGGTGGAAAAGAGGAACAAGACTTTTTTTTTCTTCTAATCAGTTTGGAAAGAATGACCTTAGCTTTAAACCTAGACAGAGATAGAAAGCCAGGCTCTTTGATCTATCTGAACCTCTTAGCCTTGCATACTACAGCTGGAAAAGAAGAATTATTCTTGGGGCTGTTTTTTTCTGTAGGATGGATTACAATTATAAACTACTTTGAAGCCAACAAATTTGATTTTTGACTATTCTCCTTGGGAAAGGTTCTATGAACTACTAACCTGGAATGAAAAAACCTGCAATGTTGGGAAGAATAGCGACGGTGAAAATGAATATCTTACCAAAGCTACTCTTTTTATTCCAAACAATACCTATAAAATTAGAGAATTTTTTTATGAGTTAAATGCATTGATTTTAAAGTTTATCTGGCAAGGGAAAAAAGCCAGAATAAGACTGAAATTGTTACAAGAAGTGAAAAAAAATGGAGGATTTGGGCTACCAAATTGGGCTCTATACTATCAAGCAGCTGCATTAACTTGGTTAAAATAATGGATAACCTTTAGACATAAAAGATTATTATATTTAGAAGGACACAACCTACAACTCGGATGGCACACTTTTTTTTCTATGGAAAGAATAAAATCCATAAGTACTTTCAAAATCGTTATATAAGAAATGCTTTGTTTTGATATGAGAAAAGATAAAGATGAAAATCTATATGAAAATACCAGGATGGATCTTGACAACGGAACCGTTTGTGCACCCAAATCTAATCAACTATGAGAAATTTGTGACACATAGACACATTTTAAATTCTGAAGGGAAATCACAATATAATCATGAATTGGAAGAACAGGGCATTAAGCTACCATGGTGGCCACACTTGCAAATGCAAATGAGACACAAAAAAGATGCCAAAACATAGTTTTTATAAGGATCAAACAGTGTTTGACCAGATACAGGTAATCCCCAGATACGAGCATTCAATTAACAAGATTTCACAAAAATGAGGTTATTCAGAAAGGGTACTTACATTAGAAATTCAAAATTGCAATCAAAAACAAGCCTCTGTAGCCATGTGACTTGGATTCAGTCTTGGCTGCTGCAGTGGCCATTTTAACTCTGTGACTTGCCTGGGCCAGTTTGAGCCTACGAGAAGTCGGAAGTGGTTTTTTTTTGTTTTTTGTGCCTGGTCATATGGCCAAACAAGATCTGGCCAGCAGGACCTCTTGTTTTTATTTTCCTGGAGCTGTGTGGAAGATCTGCTGCTTGCTGGGCTTGAGGACTACAGTACTGTAGAGAGCTAGAATTACTTCTGTAAGTATTTAAAAATATTCTTTTTTGTTACTCTGTAGTACTGTACTGTATTGTACATATTTAATATTACATGTATTAACAGCAGCGAAAATTACATATGCACAGTATTGGGAAAATGAAGACATACCAAGGGAAGAAGATATAATTAGGAAAATCTTGGATTGTGCTAAAATTTATAGGCTTACTTTAAAAATGAAAGGGAAAGAAGATACAGAATATTTCCAAACATGGGACAATTTTTACAAATGGCTAGAAAAATGGAGCAGAGAGTAGGGATTCAATTTGTATTATTATTACTATTATTATAAGCTGTATTATTATTATTAATGTCAAATATGTGGACCTGGACAATATGTTGTTTACTAAGCACTAAAGATTTGTAATTATAAATAATATAATATCTATCTATCTCTCTATATTAAAAACTCATGGAACAGGCGACTGATACTATTGTGGCATGCAATACATGTTCCATGTATGTGCTTATGCCCAAAGAACACACAAATTATACATGCATTAGATGTAAACTATGTGAATTACTAGAGGAAAAAGTAAGGCACTTAGAGGCAACTCTAGCCAAACTCCAACCTACTCAGGAAAGCTATACCCAAACCGAACCAAATAATGAACAAATAACTCCCAGAGGATTTGACCCTACTGATAAACTCTTGGAGGAAGACAAATAGAGGTATGTCACACATAGAAGGAAACACAATAATCAAAGAAAGAAGCAGCAGACATCTAACAAACCCCTACTGCCCAATCAAACCCAACCAGAAACAGCTCCATTAAAACTGAGCAATCAATTTCTCCCCCTAGATGGAAATACGCAGACCCACAACCTCCCCTCAAAGAAAATATGCAGACATCTAGCAAAGAAAGCAACACCAAACATCCCTAAAAGAGTCACATCAAGAAACACACCTGACAGAAACAGAAAAGCACCCCAGACTGCACCTTCCAAAAAAGGAAGGCGAGTGTTGGTAATAGAAGATTCTATCTTCAAAGGAACAGAATCAGCCATCTGCAGACCAGACAAACAAACCAGAGAGGTATGTTGTCTCCCTGGAGCAAAAATCAAAGATTTGGCCGAGAACCTAACCAAAATAATTAGGCTCACATATTACTACCCTTTCCTCCTCCTTCACATTGGGACGAATGACACAACAAAGAACTTGAGTACAATATTGAGAGATTAAAAGCAACTAGGCAATAAAGTTAAGGAGCTAGGAGCACAAGTAGTGTTCTCATCAGTACTCCCAATGAAAGGCCAACCCCCATTGAGGGAAAAAAGAATTCTATAAATAAACCACTGGCTAAAGGGTTGGTGTTGCCAAGAAAATGTTGGTTTCCTCGATCATGGACTGCATTTCCTATGTGAAGGACTCTTGGCAAGGGATGGGCTGCACCTCAGTAAAACAAAGAAAAATGTACTCTGGCCCAACTCATCAGGAGGGCTTTAAACTAAAATTGAGGGGGAAGAGTGACCAATCTTTAGAATCTCTAGAACCCAAAACCAGTCATAAATCACAAGAAAACAAATCAAACAATGAGGTAGGGAGTGATGAGGAAAAAAAGAAAAACTCCAGCAACAATCAGGAGATGTAGGAAACATACCCAAGGACAGGCCATGGTGGGATTCAGCCAGTTTGCACCACTTCAGCAGAATCGGTAGCTAATTTTTTGTTGCCCAGGCCCAGAATGGACTTCTGGAAGTGACATCCACACAGAGAACCGGTTGTTCACATATTTGAATCTGGGACAGGCATAAAGGTCTTTAATGCTTATATACAAATGCTCAAAGCTTGGGGAACAAACAGAGTGAACTAGAAGCTATAGTACATGAGGCCAGGTATGACATAGTTGGCATTACAGAAACCTGGTGGGACAAAAGTCATGACTGGAATGTACTGATTGATGGATAGAAATTGTTCAAAGGAAATAGATCTACAAAAAGAAGAGGTGGAGTTGCATTATATGTAAGAGAACACTATATATCTACAGAAATGCACGTGATCAAAGATAAAATCCATCCAGAATATATATGGGTCAATATAAAAGGGGGGAAAAGTGACATTGCCATAGGTGTATATTACAGGCCACCCAACCAATAAAGAAATAGATGGACTCTTTGCCAACCAGTTAACAAACTTATATAGGAAGCATACTACAATAGTAATGGGAGACTTCAACTATCCAGATATAAACTGGGAGACAAACTCTGTAGTGAGTGGGAGATCAAACAGATTCTTAACCAACCTAGCTGACAACTTTATCATCCAAAAGGTAGAGAAGGAAACTAGAAGTAAAGTTAAACTGGACTTAATCCTTACTAATCGAGAAGAAGTGATAGAGGAGTTGAAGTTTCTGGAACCTTGGGTGAAAGTGACCACATCATGCTGAAATTCAATATAATGCAAACACAAGCAATAGAAAATAATCCAACCAGAATCTTAAACATCAAAAAAGCTGATTTTAACAAACTCAGACAGAACCTAGGAAAGATTCCATGGACGAAAATCCTAAAGGGGAAAACAACGCAAGAAGCATGGGAAACTCTGAAAAATATGATCATAAAAGCCCATCCTAGCACAATACCACTGAAAAAGAAAAACAAGAAATTCAAGAAGATACCAGCATGGCTTCACAAAGCTCTCTCTGACAAACTGTAAGACAAAAAGGACAAGTACAAAAAATGGAAAGAGGACACATAACTAAGGCTGATTATCAGCAGACAGCCAGAACATGCGAAGATGAAATCAAGGAAAGCAAAGGCTCAGAATGAACAAAGACTTGCAACAGAAATCAAGGACAGATTTAGAAATGAAATTGTATATAAAGGAAGTAACAGGCAACAGGGAGAAAGCAGAACTGCTTCTCATTCTTTGCATCAGTCTTCACACAAAAAGAAATTATAGCCCAACATACCAAAAAAACTACTGCAAAAGACAAACTAGAAACAAAAATTAAAATAAGCAAGAAAATGGTAAGAGAACACCTATCCAACCTCGATGAATATAAATCACTTGGACCCGACAGATTACATCCCAGAATTCTGAAGGAGCTGGCAGATGTTATCTCAGAAACATTGTACCATATCTTTCAAAAATCCTGGAACATCAGGGAAGTACCTGATGATTGGAAAAGGGCTAATGTGGTTCCCATATTCAAGAAAGGGAAAAAAAACAGACTCAGGAAACTATCAGACCAATCAGTCAAACATCAATACCAGGGAAGATTCTGGAAAAGATAATCAAAAAACAGATCTGCGAACAACTAGAAGCAAACAAAGTTATAACCAGTAGCCAGCATGGGTTTGTCAAAAACAGATTATGTGAAACCAATCTTATTTCATTCTTTCATAAAGTGACTAAATTAGTAGACCAGCGAAATGCTGTGGACATAGTATACTTAGACTTTAGTAAGGAATTTGACAAAGTAGACCACAACCTGCTGTTTAGTAAGCTAGAAAAAAATGGGATAGACAACAACACCATCAGATGAATCTGTAGTTGGCTGACAAATTATACTCAGCGAGTAGTCCTCAAAGGTACTACATCCTCATGGAGAGAAGTAAGCAGTGGGGTACCATAAGGCCCCATCTTAGGCCCAGTACTCTTCAATATATTCATTAATGACTTAGATGAGGGAATAGACGGAGAACTCATCAAATTTGCAGATGACACCAATAGCCAACACCCCAGAAGACAAGCTCAGGATCCAAAAAGATCTTGACAAACTTGAACAATGGGCCCTATTCAACAAAATGAGTTTTAATGTGAAGAAAAGCAAAGTTTTACATTTAGGCAGAAAAAACCAAATGTTTAAGTACAGATTAGGCAAGACATGGCTCAAAAACAGCAACCTTGGAGTCCTAGTGGACGATCACTTGACTATGAGCTAGCAGTGTGCAGCAGCAGCCAAAAAAGCTAATGCAATCCTGGGTTGTATAAACAGAGGCATAGAATCAAGATCACATGAAGTATTAGTACCGCTTTACAAAACCCTAGTAAGACCACACCTGGAATACTGCAACCAATTTTGGTCACCATACTACAAAAAAGATGTTGAGGCCTTCAGGCCTGGAGACTAAAACATATGAAGAATGGCTGCAGGACTTGGATTTGGCTAGTCTAAAGAAAAGAAGAAACAGGGGCGACATGATAGCAGTATTCCAGTATTTGAAGGGCTGCCACAAAGAAGAAGGGGTCAAACTATTCTCCAAAGCACCAGAGGGTAAGACAAGAAACAATGGTTGGAAACTGACCAAAGAGACAAGCAACCTGGAATTAAGGAGAAACTTCCTAACTGTGAGGACAATTAACCAGCAGAACAGCTTGCCTTCAGAAATCGTGAGCACTCCATCACTGGAGATTTTAAGAAGAGACTAGACAGTCACTTGTCTGAAATGGTATAGGTTCTCCTGCTTGAGCAGGGGGCTGGACTAGAAGATCTCCAAGGTCTCTTCCAGCTCTATTCTATTCTATTCTATTCTATTCTATTCTATTCTATTCTAATTTCACAGATTCAGCTGGATCAGCTGGACAGTGCTGCTTATTACTTTTAAAGCCATATAAGGCATGGGACTAGGTTATTTGCAGGACTACCTCTCCCTAAGATCATTTGTCCATCCTACCAAATCAGATACATTGGGCATGATCCTAGTCCTTGTCCTTAAATATTGCCATCTTAGGGAATCTAGAAAGTTTGCCTTTTCTTTGGCAATTCCTGCCCTATGAAATTCATCCTAAAATTGAGGAGGCTTCACCCTTAAAACTTCCAAAAATAATTCTAGACCTAGCCTCCCCCCCCCAAAAAAAAAATCTGAGGATTTTTGGGTGATCTAAGTTTGGTTTTAATATTTTTATTGTAGATAAATGTTTTATATTTTGGTTAAGAGCAACACACAGTTTGGTATAGGATCAACTACTACATAAATGTTATAAAAATAAATAAATGTCTGTATACCAATCAGGAAATGAGTTTGTTTGCACTTCTGGGACAAGCAGTTGTAATAAATTTTCCTTTCCCTCTCT
>NW_015392089.1:17471-20397 GCF_001527695.2 Protobothrops mucrosquamatus | reverse complement strand
CCCAACTCAGCTGTATGTTAGTTAGTTCCAGCATCTTAGCAATTTTCTGTCTCTTGGGTAGCTGCTTCCAGTGGGTGGACTCTGCTTTCTTAAGATCATGCCAGGCAAATCTTATTGCATTCTTTGACAAAATTAGTGGACCAGAGGAATGCTGTGGATATCATTTACTTGGACTTCAGTAAGGCATTTGATAAAGTAGACCACAATCTACTACTTGATAAGATAGAAAAATGTGGGTTAGACAGCATCACCCCCAGATGGATCCGTAGCTGGCTGACCAGCCGTACTCAGCGTGGGGTCCTCAATGGAACCACATCTACATGGAGGGAAGTGTGTAGTGGGGTGTCCCAGGGCTCTGTTCTGGGCCCAGTGCTCTTCAACATCTTCATCAACGATCTGGACGAGGGGATAGATGGGGAACTCATCAAATTTGCAGACGACACCAAGCTGGCAGGAATAGCCAACGCTCCAGAAGACAGGCTTAGGATACAGGAGGATCTGGACAGACTTGAACACTGGGCGCTATCTAACAAAATGAAATTCAGTGGTGAAAAAAGCAAGGTTCTACATTTAGGCAAGAAAAACCAAATGTACAGGTATAGTATAGGGGGTACCTTGCTCAATAGTAGTAACTGCGAGAGGGACCTCGGAGTCCTAGTGGACAATCCCTTAAAGAGGAGCCAGCCGTGTGCTGCAGCTGCCAAAAAAGCCAACTCAGTGCTGGGCTGCATTAACAGAGGGATAGAATCAAGAACATGTGAAGTCTTAATACCACTTTACAATGCCTTGGTAAGGCCACACCTGGAATCCTGCATCCAGTTTTCGTCACCATGATGTAAAAAAGATGTTGAGACTCTAGAAAGAGTACAGTGAATACTCCAAAACTGGAAGTTTTAAGAAGAGACTGGATAGCCATTTGTCCGAAATGGTATAGGGTTTCTTGCCTGAGCAGGGGGTTGGACTAGATGACCTCCAAGGTCCCTTCCAGGTTTGTTGTTGTTGTTGTTGTTGTTATTATTATTATTAGAACCACACATGAGAAAAATATTTTGAGCTGAATTATTACAGTAAGTGGATTCACACTTGAGATACTGCATCCAGGTCTGGTCATCATGATACAAAAAAGATGTTGAGACTCTTTCCAGAGTGCAGAGTGCAGAAAAGAGCCACAAAGATGATTAGGGGACTGAAACATACCGGATGAACAACTGTTGCTGGAATGGAGTATGTCTAGTTTAATGAAGAGAAGGACGAGGGGGGGCAGGATAGCAGTCTTCCAGTATCTCAGGGGCTGCCCCAAAGAAGAGGGAGTCAAGCTATTCTCCAAAGGGCCTGAAGGCAGGACAAGAAGCAACGGATGGAAACTAACCAAGGAGGGAAGCAACCTAGAACTAAAGAGGAATTTCCTGACAGTTAAAACAATTGATCAGCGGAACGACTTGCCTTCAGGAACGGTGAATGCTCCAGCCCTGGATGGATGGATGGATGGATGGATGGATGGATGGATGGATGGATGGATGGATGGATGGATGGATGGATGGATGGATAGATAGATAGATAGGTAGGTAGGTAGGTAGGTAGGTAGGTAGGTAGGTAGGTAGGTAGGTAGACAGACAGACAGATAGACAGACAGACAGATAGATGATAGATATGATCAGTGGTGGGATTCAAATATGTGAACAACCGGTTCTCTGTGTGGATGCTGCTTCCGGAAGTCCATTCTGGGTCTGGGCAACAAAAAATTAGCTACTGGTTCTGCCGAAGTGGTGCGAACCGGCTGAATCCCACCACTGAGAAGGAGGAAGCTTGAGAGTTCACAAGGTTAATACCATATGGAACAAAACTGGGACTGAATCTGGATGTTCTGCTTCGGATACCCCGGAGCCTCCTCCCAGAAGGGAACCGGGAAAACAGGTCGTGAAGAGGATGTGTAACGTCCCAGACCATCTTGCAGATAATCTCCTAAATCAGGGTTACTCAACCTTGGCAACGTCAAGACACGTGGACTTCAACTCCCAGAATTCTAGAAGTTGTAGACCACGTGTCTTAAAAGTTGCCCAGGCTGCGAAACGCTGTCCAAAATTGCAATTGGCTTTCTGGCAGGGGTGAGTTTCCTAGAAGCCACAATTTCTCACTTTTATTGCTTCGGCGCTTTTAACAGATGCCTCTGGTGAACCGAGAGCTCCAGGTTTAATTACATTAACGTAATTTAGGACTCTCATGCAGCAGAGTTGCCAGTTCATCAGAAGTTCTGCTGGCTTTTTCTCCCAGGACCAGCCAATTCTCCCCAACAGATACCATCCACCCATCCCCATTTGGGGCTGCCAACTCTTCGAAGGCCACTTCTGCAGCAAATCATCCATCGCAGGAGTTCAGGCCAGAGAAAGTTGTCAAGGCAAGGCGTGGAGGAATGGGGGGAAAAAAATACATCTGAATACAAATTTGTTCTGCAATATATTCTCTTTTTCTCTCCAAGAACTGAAGGAAAGATATACTGGGGAAGAGAGATGGAAGATTAACATTTTGCCTTGTTACACAAATAGAGATAGATAGGAGACTCTGAGTTCTGCTCCTGCTTTGGGCATGGAAGCCGGCTGGGTGACTTTGGGCCAATCACCAGGCGACGGTGAGTTCTAGTCCTGCCTTAGGGACGAAAGCTGGCTGGAAGACTTTGGGCCAATCACCAGGCGATGGTGAGTTCTAGTCCTGCCTTAGGGACAAAAGCTGGCTGGAAGACTTTGGGCCAATCACCAGGAGACGGTGAGTTCTAGTCCTGCCTTAGGGACAAAAGCTGGCTGGAAGACTTTGGGCCAATCACCAGGAGACGGTGAGTTCTAGTCCTGCCTTAGGGACAAAAGCTGGCTGGAAGACTTTGGGCCAATCACCAGGAGACGGTGAGTTCTAGTCCTGCCTTAGGGACAAAAGC
>NW_015392089.1:7203-15579 GCF_001527695.2 Protobothrops mucrosquamatus | reverse complement strand
CCCTTCCCCGCTCAGACCACGCTCCAGAGGGTCCTAGGATTGTCTTGTTGGAAGGGGTACCCCAAGGTCGTCTGGTCCAGCCCTAAGCAAGGGGCAGCCAGGCCCACGCGGGCTATCCAGGGAAAATGCTTGTAAAGGCTCTGTTTTAAAATTTCTGCAGATGGAGACGGACTCTCCCAATAGTGTTAATATTTATTCTATTATTATCATTTTATTATTATGTTTTAATGTTTTATCCTTTTCTTTCTCTCTCTCTCTCTCTCTCTCTTCTTCCTCTCTCTCTCTTTCACTTTATCCTTCCTTCCTTCCTTCCCTCTTTCCTTCCCTCTTTCCTTCCTTCCTTCCTTCCTTCCTTCCCATTCCCTTTTCTGTCCCCTTTCATTTCCTTCCTTCCTTCTCCTTCCCTTCCCTTCCTTTTCCTTCTCTTCTCATTTCCTTCCTTCCTTCTTCTCATTCTCTTCTCATTTCCTTCCTTCCTTCCTTCCTTCCTTCCTTCCTTCCTACTTCTCATTCTCTTCTCTTCTCATTTCCTTCCTTCTTCCCATTCCCTTCTCTTCCCTTCCCTTCTCATTTCCTTCCTTCCTTCCTTCCTTCCTTCCTTCCTTCCTTCCTTCTTCTCACTCCTTTCTCTTTTCTTCTCTTTTCTTCTCTTTTCTTCTCTTTTCTTTTCTTCTCTTCTCTTCTCTTCTCTTCTCTTCTCTTCTCTTCTCATTTCCTTCCTTCCTTCCTTCCTTCCTTCCTTCCTTCCTTCCTTCCTTCCTTCCTTCCTTCCTTCCTTCCTTCCTTCCTTCACATTAAATGGGGTAGGAGCTCAGCAATCTTGGCCTACTCAGCAATCTGCATTGCAGACCACAAAGGAGACGAGGGCAGGACCCCCTTATGGCTGCAAGGTAGCAACTGGCTGGGTGGAACTGTACCCCCACCTTGCCTCCAAACTGCTAGTTTTGTTAGAAAATTCCTTCCAATTCCTGGATAGGGGTACGAAGTGCCAAGCAACCAGTTAGCAGCCAAATTAATGCTGATTTTTTTTCCAGTGGCATTTTGGCAGCCCCAGCCTCCAGCCAGTTGTTGGACAGACAGAATAACTAAGTTGGAAGGGACCGTGGAGGTCTTCTAATCCAGGGCTTTTCAACTTTTTCACAGGTTGTACCACTTTTAGGATATGGCAATATTCCAGTACCACCTAGCAAGCCTGGCTGAGGAATTCTGGGAGTTGAAATCCACAAGTCATAAAAGGGTCACGTTTGAAGACCCCTGTTGTTAAGTCAAGGACTATCTGTATTAACAACCCAGGGTTGAACTGTGGGGCCCTTGATGTTTTTCAGAGATCAAGGACCTCACAGTTGACTTTCCATTTGTTCCTGTGAAATACAACTTCCAACTATCTCTGGTGGAACACCAGTCTGATCTCCTTGCTGTAGATCAGGGGTGTGTGCCTGGCTGAGGAATTCTGGGAGTTGAAGTCCACAAGTCATAAAAGGGTCAAGTTTGAAGATCCCTGCCTTATACCATTCCGGACAAATTGTTGTCCAGCCTCTTCTTAAAAACTTCCATTGTTGGAGCATCCACAACTTCTGGAAGCAATCTATTCCACTGAATAGACGAAGGGACCATCGAGGTCTGTTGTTCAACCCCCTATATACCATTTCAAATAGATATCCAGTCTCTTCTTAAAAACCTCCAGTGATGGAACACCTGCAACTTCTGGAGGCAGGCAGTTCCACTGGTTAATTGTTCTCACTGTCAGGAAATTTCTCCTCAGTTCCAGGTTGCTTCTCTCCTTGGTTAGTCTCCATCTGTTGCTTCTTGTCCTGCCCTCAGGTGCAGTAGAAAAATATAATACAAGATGGCTTGTCCAATCTGCAGAGAGGAAGAAGCGAGACCGGGAGATGCTGGATGAATGAGCTTTTTAGTCAAGCTTAAAGTTTTATCAATTTCTCTTGTAGATTTTCGATCTGAATCAGAAACGGAACCAGAACCGGGAAGCCTTAAGAGCCCTGAGTAAGGACATGGATTCTGCTGGTGAGTTGTTGTTTTTTTCTGGAATTGTGTGGAAAAAAGTCCTTCTGATGTTGTAATGGCTTAGCTCAGGGTTTTAGCCCAGGGTTTTTCATACGTGATGACGTTTAAGATGGGTGGACTTCAACTCCCAGAATTCCCCAGTCAGCCAAGCATCTTAAAGTCATCGAGGTTGAGCAATGCTGGTTTGGCCGGTCAAATAGCATTAGCACTTAGACTATATACCACATCCTCTAAGTCAGTGTTTCTCAACCTTGCCAATTTTAAGGCATGTGGACTTCAACTCCCAGAATTCCACAGACAGCAATGCTGGCTGTGGAATTCTGGGAGTTGAAGTCCACATGCCTTAAAATTGGCAAGGTTGAGAAACACTGATGGTTTACAGAGTTAGAATATTGTCCCCAACAATCTGGGTCTTCATATTACCGACCTCAGAAGGATGGAAAGCTGAATCAGCCTTGAGCTGGTCAGGATCGAACTCCCGGCTGTGGGCAGCATTAGCCTGCAATCCTGCATTTTAACCCCTGCGCCACCAGATATAGAATAGGTGATGACAGACAGATAGATAGATAGATAGATAGATAGATAGATAGATAGATAGATAGATAGATAGATAGATAGATAGATAGATAGATAGATAGATGATAGACCCCCTCCTCTTTGTGGCAGCCCCTCAAATATTGCAATACTGCTATCATGTATGCATGATAGATGGCTGAACCAGGGATAGGAGTCAACCAGAATAGAGCTGGAAGGGACTTTGGAGGTCTTCTAGTCCAACCCCCTGCTCAAGCAGGAGACCCTATACCGTTTCAGACAAGTGGCTGTCCAGTCTCTTTTTAAAAAACCTCCATTGATGGAGCACCCACATCTTCCGGAGGCGGGTCGTTCCCCTGGTTAATTGTCCTCACGGTCAGGAAGTTTCTCCTTAATTCCAGGTTGTTTCTGTCCTTGATGAGTTTCCATCCGTTGCTTCTTGTCCTGCCTTCAGGTGCTTTGGAGAATAGGTTGACCCCCCCCCCCTCTTCTTTGGGGCAGCCCCTCAAATATTGGAATATTGCTATCATGTCACCCTTAGTCCTTCTTTTCATTAAACTGGACAATCCCAATTCCAGGAACTTGAGGATTTAACAGAAGAAGAGTTGGAAGGGACCTTGGAGGTCACCTAGTCCAACCCCCTGCTCCAGCAGGAGACCCTATGCCATTTCAGACAAATGGCTGTCCAATCCCCTCTTAAAAACCTCCAGTATTGAGACACCCACGACTTCTGGTGGCAAGCCGTTCCGCTGATCGTTCTCACGGATAGGAAGTTTCTCCTTAGTTCCAGGTTGCTTCTCTCCTTGATGAGTTTCCATCTATTTTGCTTCTTGTCCTGCCTTCAGGGGCTTTGGAGAAGAGCTTGACTCCCTCTTCTTTGGGGCAGCCCCTGAGAGATTGGAATACTGCTATCTTGTCGACCTTGGTCCTTCTTTTCACTAGACTAGACATACCCAGTTTCTGCCACCTTCCTAGCCACCTTTCGCTAAACCGGAGGAGTTTGAAAGGAATGAAAGAAAGCAGACTGCCAGAAACGGGGGGGAAAAGAGCATTTTAGAACTTGGAATAATTTCTGCCGTGGATGATTCAAACACACTAATCAACTGTGGAAGAAAACATGCTTGGCCTGAAGTGAGGGACAAAAGTCCCATGTTACAAAAGCAGCTAATTCTGGCAGATGTTAACTAGCTAAGTTGAATGCAAGCCTGATTGTAGTCAGAACAGAAAAAGACCTCAATTGTCAGGGCTGTGCGTCTTTCCTTCTTTTTTCTTTTTATTTCTTTTTTTTTCAAAATTCAACAACTCTCAGGCGGAACGGGAAGACTCCAAGAGGTACCTTTTCTTTTTGAGAATAAAACACTGCAAATTCAAGGGCCCGTCCTAAGCATCCTAATCCTGGGTTGAATTTCCTGCGTCTAAACAAAGGAAGTGGGAGGAAAATACCAATTTACATTCACCCAAGCGCTCTGCCAGGTTGTTCTGTCCCAGCCTACTTGAACTCCTTGTTACGTTCACAAGGAGAAAAACCCCTCTTCAAATCAAGCAGGCAGGAACTGCAGGGAAAAAAACCAATCCCCTTTTATTGTTCACAGACCTGTGTCAATGTCCAAGGCAAACAAACACAGTTCACACAAACTCGATTCCTTAACACAAACGGCCACCAGCACCTCCCACACCTTCCCTTTTATAATTCAGCCCAGGCGTGGCTTCCTAATGCCTTCTCCTTTGCCTTTGGAGCGACCCCATTGCATCCCTCTGTCCTACTCACTTCTCTTGCCGGCGCTTTCGTGCATCCTGGATTTGCCCCAGCTGTTCTTCATCACTGTCCAATTCGGGCTCCCAGCACAGCTGCGTCTCAGCCTGAGCGCGAGTAGAGGGGCCAGGCTCCTCGTCCGACTGTAAGTCTTGGAGCTCCTCAGAGCCTTCCTCCGACTCTGATGTCACTCTAGGCCCCTCTTCCCCCTCCTCTGATTCCCCAGACTCAGCTGCTGGGTCCACGGGCTGGCGAGAAATCACAGCACTGGTATCTGTCATGGTCGACGTGCCTGTAATTGCAGAATACAAGTCAGTCCTCGGCTTACGACCGCAACGTGAGCGCAGGATTCCCACGGCTAAGCGAGATATTCCTTAAGCAAGCTTTGCCCCGTTTTACGACCTTTCTTGCCACGGTCATAAAGTGAACCGCTGCAGTTGTTAAGTTAGAAACAGGGTGGTTAAGTGAATTTGGCTTCCCCATCGACGGGGAACTGCGACCGTCATAAATATGAGCCAGTTGCCAAGCGTCTGAATTTTGATCATGTGACTCAGGGATGCAGCAAGGGTCATAAGTGTGAAAAACGGTCATAAGTCACTTTTTCAAGGCTGTTGTAACTTAACGGTCATTAAATGAATGGTCGTAGGTCAAGGGGTGTCTATACTTGCTTCTTGTAGAAGTCAGCCAAACTTCTGGATGTGTTAGAAGGCCTTATTTTTTTTCTTTTTGTCTAGGTTTAGGAGAATAGAATAGAATAGAATAGAATAGAATAGAATAGAATAGAATAGAATAGAATAGAATAGAATAGAAATAACAGATTGTAGAATAGAAAAGAATTAGAAATAAGAATAGAATTAGAAATAAGAATAGAATTAGAAATAAGAATAGAATAGAATAGAAATAACAGATTGTAGAATAGAAAAGAATTAGAAATAAGAATAGAATTAGAAATAAGAATAAAATTAGAAATAAGAATAGAATAGAATAGAAATAACATTGTAGAATAGAAAAGAATTAGAAAAAAGAATAGAATTAGAAATAAGAATAGAATAGAATAGAAATAATAGATTGTAGAATAGAAAAGAATTAGAAATAAGAATAGAATTAGAAATAATAGAATAGAATAGAAATAACAGATTGTAGAATAGAATATAATAGAATTAGAAATAAGAATTGAATAGAATTAGAAATAATAGAATAGAAATAACAGATTGTAGAATAGAATAGAATTAGAAATAAGAATAGAAATAACAGATTGTAGAATAGAATAGAATAGAATTACAAATAATTGAATAGAATTAGAAATAATAGAATAGAATGCAGAATAGAATATAGAATAGAATAGAATAGAATAGAATAGAATGGTATAGAAATGGAATGGAATGCAATGGAATGCAATAGAATAGAATAGAATAGAATAGAATAGAGCTGGAAGGGACCTTGGAGGTCTTCTAGTCCAGCCCCCTGCTCAAGCAGGAGAACCTATACCATTTCAGACCCGTGGCTGTCCAGTCTCTTCTTGAAAATCTCCAGTGATGGAGCACTCACAATTTCTGGTGGCAGGTTGTTCCACTGGTTGATTGTCCTCCCTGTTTTGTTTCAATTGCTTACATGTCTGCTTGAGCTATTTTTACCTTTCCGGAGGCTTTAGGATGGCATGAGCTGGAAAAATGACCGGGAGACCTGAAAACTTTCACGCTGAGTGGGAGAAAATGTGAAATATTTCTTTCAGCTCTGTCTCTGGCTCATCCGCTAATAAATAGTGTTTTACCACTTGTCTAATCAATCGCAGCCAAGGCAAAAAATCAGGTTTTGGGCATCGGGGCCGAAATGACTTTTCTTTTCCTTTTCCTTTTGCAAGTAGTGTGTAGGTGTGGAGGGCAACTTGCTCCGGGTGTGGGTGTGGGTCTGGCTCACGGGGTTTTTGAAATGCCGCTTGTCGCCCGAGAACATTTTTAAAAGCTGTCAAAAAAACAAAGATGGTTTACAACACAGCGGAGAATAAGCGATTGGGACCTTCTGTGACAATTTGTAGTAATTACTCTTCAAAATTGTGCGGATCATTCCTTCCCTTTTGTGACGTAAACATGCCTCTCTCTCTCTCTCTTTCTCTTTCTCTCTCTCTCTCTCTCTCTCTCTCTCTCTCCCTGTTTCTTGCTTTCTCTCTCCTCTTTCCCTCTTTTTCTTTCTTCTTTACCTCTTTCTCTGTTCTCTCTTTTTCACTTCTTTTTGTCTTCCTCTTTCGTTTTCTCTTTCTGTTCTTTTTTTCTTTCTCACTGTTTTTGTTTTTCTCTCCTATCCTTCTCCTCTCTCTCTCTCTCTCTTCTTTTTCTCTTCCGTCTCTCTTCCTTCTTCTCCGTTCCTCCCTCTCTCTTTCTGTCTCTCTCTCTCTCTCTCTTTCTCCTTTCCTGTTTCTTGCTTTCTCTCTCCTCTTTCCCTCTTTTTCTTTCTCCTTTACCTCCCTCCCTCCCTCTTTCTTTCTTTCTTTCTCTGTTCTCTCTTTCACTTCTTTTTCTCTTCCTCTTGTTTTTTCTATCTGTGTTCTTTTTTCTCTTTCTCTTTCTGCCAGCATCCTAGGTGTCAACCAGGTACCTCCTTAAAATGTAAGATGTTCCGAGTAGCGCAGTTTTTTGTAACATTGCTGGAGTTATTGCAGGGAGGTGCAGTTTCTTGATGTATTCTGTATTATGGATCATTGCACAGTCAGCCAGATGTTCAGACTGGATTTGGCACTTTTGTCTACCTATCGAGTCCTTCCCAAGGACCTGGGATGGGCAGATGTGGATGTTTGATGGCATTACAGATCTCGTCGCAGGATGGAAGCAGTTCCTAGTAAGGCCGCCTTTTGCAATTGACTGATGGCGAATCTGTCAATGCCGATGATGGTGTCCAAGTGGTGCTCCAGTTGTTTTGGGATGGCACCCAAGGCGCCTATAACTATTGGTGCCACCCTTGCTTGCCTTTGCCACAGTCTTTCTATTTCTATTTGTAGGTCTTTGTATTTTGTTATCTTCTCCAGTTCTTTCTCCTCTATTCTGCTGTCTCCAGGCACTGCCACGTCCACTATCCAGACTTTTCTGTCTTTCTTATCGACAATTGTTAAGTCCGGGGTGTTATGTTGCAGGTGCTTGTCTGTTTGAATTCTGAAGTCCCGGAGCAGTTTAACTTTATCATTTTCTACGACTTTCTCTATTTTATGATCCTACCAGTTCTTGCTTACAGGCAAATGATATTTCTTGCAGATCTTCCAATGCACCATTGTTGCTACTTTGTCATTATTATTATTATTATTATTATTATTATTATTATTAATCATTATTATTAAGATGGAGACCCTCTATGGCCCTGTATGACGACACCATGATAACCAACCCCAGGAGCAAAGAGCCATTTTGCCGACCAGCTGCCGCTGAGGCTGCTGGGTCTTGTAGTTCAGCCACCTCTGGAGGGTTTTCAGGTTCCTGCTCCAAGAGGCTTCCGAGATTTCAAAGCAGGAGCCGTTTTGTTTTTTTAAATTACACAAATTGACGCTTCAGATTAAAACAGGCTTTCTTTTCCTGCTTTCAGACAAAGCCACGGTTTGTTTCGGGACCATGTTCATCCAGCTTCCGAAAACGAAGACCCGGGAGATGCTACAGAGAGGTGAGGTTTCCCCGTAAAGCACTCCCCATTTGCGGGATTAAAAAGGTTCAAGGGCTGAGCCGTGTGTGTGTGTGTGTGTGTGTGTGTGTTGGTCGAGCGTGGAATGGCGCCAGCCCAATTCACAGTTTGGAACCGCTTTTCCACTGTTGCCTCTCAGCGGTTGAGATTAATGGTTGCTGATAAGGAGAGTCATTTATAAGAATCGTTCTCAGCCTTTGGTGACTTTATGATGCCCTGATATCGACTCTCAGGATGGACGGTGTATAAAGAGAGAGTAACCCCACTCCCTTCTAGCACTGATGGTGTTCCCTAGTTGGGTCATGAAATGTCTGCCAGAAAACCAGCAAGCTCCAGGAGCACCAAGGACCCCACAGTCGTCGTCTTCCTCCTCCTCCTCCTCCTCCTCCTCCTCCTCCTCCTCCTCC
>NW_015392089.1:4834-6172 GCF_001527695.2 Protobothrops mucrosquamatus | reverse complement strand
CAAGAAGCAACGGATGGAAACCGATCAAGGAGAGAAGCAACCTGGAATCAAGGAGAAACTTCCTGACAGAATAATTAATCAGTGGAATATCTTGTCTCCTGTAGTTGCACTGGAAAAAGTGCAGAGAAGAGTCTATTCTATTCTATTCTATTCTATTCTATTCTATTCTATTCTATTCTATTCTATTCTATTCTATTCTATTCTATTCTGTAATTCTATTTTATTTATTCTATTCTATTCTATTCTGTAATTTTATTCTATTCTGTTTATTCTATTCTATTTATTCTATTCTATTCTATTCTATCTGTAATTCTATTTTATTTATTCTATTCTATTCTGTAATTTTATTCTATTCTGTTTATTCTATTCTATTCTATTCTATTCTATTCTATTCCGTAATTCTATTTTATTTATTCTATTCTGTAATTTTATTCTATTCTGTTTATTCTATTCTATTTATTCTATTCTAATCTATTGTTTTTAAAACTCACCCGTGGACCAGTCTTCCCCTCGTCTTTCCGCAGATCAAGAGCTGTTGGAGGAAGAAATTGCCAAATTGCAGGAGGAACTCAAAGGGAAAGTCAGCCACCTCATGGAGGCCCAAGGTAGGTGCCCACCTGGCTCCCTAACCTGATTCCAAGGGAAAGCTGAGGACGCCAAGGTTGTTTTTTTTTTCCTTCTCAATTTGACTCATTGTGGGAATGGCGCCTTGCCTTCCTTGGTACTGTTGCATTCTGAACTCAGAGCTCTGAGTGGCACAATTAAGATTTCCTTCCCTCCCATCTTAAGGCTGCAAGGTCGTGACAGAGAGCCGTGGGGAGCGATGGGGAAGGGGCTGGGCTGGACTAGGAGCTGGGAAACCCAGCGTTGGTCTGTCCACCGCCTCCCCCTCCCCCCCTTCACAGGGATTCCCTGTTTGGGCTATTCCCTCCTTCTCGATCCCAGGGGTGATGTGGTAGATTAGGAGGGAGCATAAGATTCTTTTTTAAATTTAGTTTTATCTCTTCATTTTAATTATTTAGCATTTATATACCGTGCCTCTTATTATTTTTATATATACCTAACATTCCTTCCTGCTCCTATTTTCCTAACAACCCTGTGAGGTGGGCTGGGCGGAGGGAGAGGAAGTGTCGCAAAGTCAGCCAGCCAGCTTTCGTGCCTAAGGCAGGACTAGAACTCACCGTCTCCTGGGGATTGGCCCAAAGTCACCCAGCTGGCTTTCATGCCTAAGGCGGGACTAGAACTCACCGTTTCCTGGTGATTGGCCCAAAGTCACCCAGCCGGCTTTCATGGCTAAGGCGGGACTAGAACTCACCGTCTCCTGGTGATTGGCCCAAA
>NW_015392089.1:0-4214 GCF_001527695.2 Protobothrops mucrosquamatus | reverse complement strand
GGGACTAGAACTCACCGTCTCCTGGTGATTGGCCCAAAGTCACCCAGCCGGCTTTCATGCCTAAGGCGGGACTAGAACTCACCGTCTCCTGGTGATTGGCCCAAAGTCACCCAGCTGGCTTTCATGCCTAAGGCGGGACTAGAACTCACCGTCTCCTGGTGATTCACCCAAAGTCACCCAAGGCGGGACTAGAACTCACAGTTTACTGTTGATTGGCCCAAAGTCACCCAACCAGCTTTCGTGCCTAAGGTGGGACTAGAACTCACTGTCTCCTGGTGATTGGCCCAAAGTCACCCAGCCGGCTTTAATGCCTAAGGCAGGACTAGAACTCTCAGTCACCTGGTGACTGGCCAAAAGTCAATCCGTTGGTTTTCATGCCTAAGGTGGGACTAGAAGTCACCGTCTCCTGCTCATCAACCCAAAATCACCCAGCCCGCTTTCGTGGCTAAGGAAGAACTAGAACTCACCATCTCCCGGTGATTGGCCCAGAGTCGCTCCGCCTGCTTTCGTGGCTAAGGCGGGACTACAACTATGAGCCCAAAGTCACCCACCCAGCTTTCACGCCTAAGGCCGGACTAGAACTCCCGGCCTCCCAGTTTCTCGCCCGGCGCCTTAGCCAGTGAGCCCTACTGGCTCCTCATGGGTTTAACGTCTCCCTTCGTCTTCCTGAAGGTAAACCAGAACTGAAAGGCTACAACCTGAAACCCTTGACCGCCGAAGAAATGTGGTTCATGAAGAAAGTGGTGGACAACTGAAGCCGTCCTCCCCCCCCCCGTGTGGATTTTGGCGTGGGCAACCCGCGCCGGAGAGCTGCTTCCCGCGCTCCTGGCGGAGAAAACCGGGTATTTGCCGAGCGGTTGAGCCTTTCACGGGCGTCTTTTATGCCCCTCTCTTAAAACTAGCGAGCTGCCTCCAGATGTGGCCCAGATGTCGTTGACACTGTACGGACAGGTGACAGACATTTGAGGAGGGAGTTCCTCGAGGTCAGAATTTTGCCCTTTTGAGGTTGGATATCGAATGCAAATGATTGACAGTGAGGCTGGAAGACTTCACGTTGATCTAGTTTCCGGGCACCAGGCCCGGGTGACGATCAATTGAACGAGGCTCCCACATCCGTTGGGAGAAGGGTGGAAAATAATCTCTGCTTCGCTGTGGTCGTGTGGTTGTGTTTGTGTACCCACACCCATTGTCTGAATTAAAACTCTTTGGAGATGAAGGGACCGCCTCTTCCCCCATTTCATCCCTGGGGAGATGCTCTCTCTTTACACATTGTACATTGCCCTGTCATGTTGGCGGGATTGTCTTCTTCGTCTGGGTAATTCTTCGATTGGGCTGTTCTTTAATGGAGTCGCTGCATCTAATCCCTCCTAGCACTGATGATGATACCTAGGTGGGTCACAAAACATCTGCAAGGAAACAACTCAGCTTAGAGAGCACCAAGGACACCTCAGTCCTCCTCCTCTTCCCCTTCTTCCTCCCTCTCCCCCTCCCTTCTCCTCGTCCTCTCCACAAACCGCGTTCCCTTCTAGCACTGATGGTGTTACCTACAGTAGTTGGGTCTCAAAATGTCTGCAAAGAAACAACCAAGCTTAGAGAGCACCAAGGACACCTCAGTCCTTCTCCTCTTCCTCCTCCTCCTCCTCCTCCTCCCCCTCTTCCTCCCTCTCCCTCTCCCCCTCCTCTTCCTTTTCCTCCCCCTCCTCCTCTCCACAAACCCCATTCCCTTCTAGCACTGATGGTGTTACCTAGTTGGGTGACAAAACATCTGCAAGGAAACAACCAAACTTAGAGAGCACCAAGGACACCTCAATCCTCCTCCTCTTCCTCCTCCTCCCCTTCCTCTTCCTTCTCCTCCTCTTCCTCCTCCTCTCCACAAATCCCATTCCCTTCTAGCACTGATGATGTTACCTAGTTGGGTCTCAAAACGTCTGCAAGGAAACAACCAAGCTTAGAGAGCACCAAGGACACCTCAGTTCTCATCCTCCTTCTCTCTCTCTCTCTCCCCATCCTCCTCTTCCTCCTCCCCCTCTTCCTTCCCCTGTTCCTCTCCTTTTGCTCCTCCTCCTCGCCACAAACCCCACTCCCTTCTAGCACTGATGATGTTCCCTGGTTGGATCATGAAAGGTCCGCCAGAAAACACCCAAGCTCAGAGGACCAAAGACCCCACAATCCTCCTCCACCCACCCTCCCTCCTAGCACCGATAACATTACCGAGCTTGGTAACGAAACATCTGCAAGAAAGCAACCCAGCTCAGAGAGCACCAAGGACACACCCTGCCTCGTATCCTAGATACTATTTGCTAGTAAGATCAAAAAAGGTTTTTTTAAACGTTTTGGAGTACAAAGATGTTCTTTATGATTTATGCTCATTCCAGAAGGTTTGAATCGGAACCAGGGTGGCAGAAGTGGCTCTGGCTAAGATGCCTCTTTCTGCCCGGCTTCGGTGCAATACAGGGTAGCAATTCTGCCACTCAACGGCTCAAAACATTTTACACACTTTTCCCCACGTTTTGCAGCCAGCCTGGCTCCGGAAGGCATCTCCGCAGCGAGCTTACCGTTTGTCCATTCGGCGTCTGTGGTCAACCTGCCCGTCAAAACTCTTTCAAGCTCGAAAGACGGGACCCCCTTCCAAAGCAAAAGGGACGCCCAGCTGACATGGGCGAAGGCAGGAAAACCCTGGAATCGGTTCCTGGTTTAGCTCTATAAAGCAGGGAGCTCCCCTACCCTCCCATCCCATCTCCGACTTCAGGTCCTTTTTTTCTTTTTTTAAATCTAGCCACTTTCTGGCTGAGCCTTAATTTTTCAGCTGCGCCTGAAACGCCTTGAAAAGTTGCTTCAGCTGTTTCTTCCTGTCGTTGCTGTAACCTGCAGCGGGGGGGGGGGGGGGGGGGGGGGGGGGGGGGGGGGGAGAGAGAGGTCAGATTGTAAAAAGGGTACAGGCAGTCCTTGACTTAACGACCGCGATCAGGACCGGAATTTGCGTTGCTAAGCAAGGCAGCTATGCCCGATTTTGCGACCATTTTTTGTTCTTTTTTTTTTAAAAAAAAACCTTGGTCGTTAACCAAACTGCTGCCGTTGTTAAGTGAAGCAAGTTAAGTGAAGCAAATCTGGCTTCAGCTACAGGTGGTCCTCGACTTAACGGCCACAAGGTGAGCCCATTTCTGCCGAAAAGCGCAAGACATTGGCCGAGAGGATTTTGCCCCGTTTTACGACCTCTCTTGCCTCCGTTTGTTAAGTGGATCGCCACGGTTGATATGTTAGCGACACGGTTCTTAAGTGAATCCAGCTTGCCCCATTGGCTGGTCCAAAGCATAAGCCTCCCACCTCATCAACGCTCCCCACAGCCCTCTGGTGCCATACCTAGGTGTGTGTTTGCTACAAAGCCGTTCATTGGCGTATCCAGATTGGCGTCTTCCCTGCTAACCGGCCCATCGTTCCACATCAGATCAAAGCCTCCGACTCGCTTTTCCTTCCCTGTCAAACTGTTAAGGACAAAGAATGAAAGAAAGAGGGACCTGGGGGGTGGGGGGGGACAGACACGATAGCAGCGTTCCAGTATTTGAGGGGCTGCCACAAAGAAAAGGGGGTCAACTTATTCTCCAAAGCACCTGAAGGCAGGACAAGAAGCAACGGATGGAAATTCATCGAGAGAAGCAACCTGGAACTAAGGAGAAACTTCCTGACCGTGAGGACAATCAACCAGTGGAACTACCTGCCACCAGAAGTTGTGAGTGCTCCAACACTGGAAGTTTTTAAGAAAAGATTGTACAGCCATTGGTCTGAAATAGTATTTATTTATTTATTGTTTATATTTATATCCCGCCCTTCTCCTTGTGGACTCAGGGCGGCTAACAACCAGATAAAAATGCAAATCCCAAAACTACAGATTAAAACATAATTAAAAACAAATATTAATAATTGGTCTGATTAATTAAAATTACTTTAAAAACCCCATTAAAAATTTCCCCTAGGCCAGTCCTGCAAGCTGGAATAACCATGTCTTAAGGGCGCGGCTGAAGGAAGGGAGATCAGGGATCACCCTGATCTCTGGGGGTAGTTCATTCCAGAGGGTGGGAGCTCCCACAGAGAAGGCCCTCCCCCTTGGGGTCGCCAGCCGGCACTGTCTGGCCGACGGCACCCTGAGGAGACCCACTCTGTGGGAGCGTACAGGCCGATGGGAGGTAATCTGCGGCAGGAGGCGGTCTCGAAGATAT
>NW_015392088.1:32901-35094 GCF_001527695.2 Protobothrops mucrosquamatus | reverse complement strand
CAGCGTAGAGAAGTTGTATGCTGCTGAGAGTCTTGTTTGATTGCAGCAGCACAGAAGTATGAGTAAGGAAATAAATGCATATTCTGACTTGTCTCTACAATCACAGGGAAAAATGGAGCTTTCTTTATATATTTTATATATAGATAGAGTAAGAATGATCAGTGCATTCTGCAAATCAGGAGTCATTCTTCATCCTCAAGAATTTGTGCCATAGAGGTTTTTTTTCCCCAAGAAGATTGATAACTGAAATAAAACTTCCAAAGGATCCACTTAAACACATACCATATTCCCTGTAACCTCAAGAGAGTCATGGTCAGCATGCCACTGATAATTCTATAATGCACTGCCTCCAAAAACTTTCCTGTCATTGGAAAGTCACTTCTAGATTCTGTGTTCTCTAAGTCAATGGTCCCCAACCTTTCTGGCTTGGTGGCCCAGGGAGGGGGAGAGGGGATGATTTTGTGTAAGCAGTAGGCATGTGTGCATGCAGCTCCATTTGTGTGTGCAGTGGGCATGTGAGCTTTGCATGTAAGTGCCAGTGCCCACCGCTCACATGTCCCAGTTCTGAACAGGCTGTAGCCCACTAGTGGGCCACGGCCTGGGGGTTGGGGACTCCTGCTCTAAGTGCTACTGACTTCAGATCATATAACTCTGTAAGTAGGTAGCTTGAGCTTTAAGGATCTCACTTTTGTTCTTCAAATGAGACCAGCTAATGGTATCTGTCACCCAAGCACTCATTATTCAAAAAAAGTCAACATGTCTTGTCTACAGAGATTTTCAATCATCCAGGTCATGGTTGTCCCAAAAGTGCTTTTTCCAAAAGGCAACTAGACTTTCTTGGTTTTTGGTTTGGAAACATTTCACTTCTCCTCCAAGGAGCTTTTTCAGTTCTCAGCAGTAGGCTCATGCTTATGTAAGGTTGGAAAAATCACAGAGCCACTCTTCTTGGACTTGCGATACCAACTTTAATTAGTATTGTATAATAAGATTTAATCAGCTTCTCTTGTCTTTGTCCTTTGGAAATGGACCAATTATCAGCACTTAGGAGTCCCCAAAGTAAATTCCTTCTATGGCAGGGGTGTCAAACTCAATTTCATTGAGGGCCGCATCACCATTGTGGTTGCCCTCAGGGGGCCAGGGTGGGTGCGGCCTACTGGGTGGGTGTGGATGGAGTGGGTATGGCCTACTGGGTGGGCATGGCCAGCTCTACATCATTTGTGTCAATGGTGCCTGTGCGGGCCTAGGCAGGAGTGGGACAAATCTGAGGGTCTTTGGCAGAAGGGGGTGGGACCAGGGCAAGTGCCAAGGCATGGTCCACTGGAGGAGCCTCACTGTTCCTCTCAGGCAATAGGGGGGCTGGATGGTGGTGCGGGCTGCCTGGAGCCCTGGGCAGCAGAGGTCAAACGTACAGCCTGGCCTTCGAGCACCTGCGGAACCAAGCCCAGCCCCACTTCCCCAAGGGGGCGCCCAGCTGCACTTACCTCCTCCTCAAGGCTGTTGCTGCTGTGCTTGCTCTCCTTAGCCAGGTTGTTCATGATGGGTACGAGGGCAAAGTCAGAGGGAGGCTCATTCCCTCTCGATGGGAAAAGACCTGGCTTTGTATCCAAAACTTCTTTAGCAATAGGATGGGAGACCCTCAGGATAGGCCAGGAGGAGAGGGCAAGGGGATGGTGAAAGGACAGCAGGGTAGGACTAAGGCAAGACTTTCCTCAGACCCTCCCTCTCCTTTCCTTCTTTCCTTCTTTCCTTTCTTCCTAAGTACAGGGTGGTGGGAAAATATTTGAGATGAGGGAGGGAGAAAAATAGGCAAGAAACGCAGCTGGGGAGGTGTCACCCTTTGTGAGGAATGAAGAAATGCACCATTGCCTGGAAGTGGCCAGCACATGGCCCTCACCTACTTTACATATCTGGCTTGGTGGGCTCTGGGGGAGGGGATGCCATGAGCAGCGTGAAAGACAACGTTACCTGCACAATGCTGCCCAGTCCCCAGCCTGCCTGGTTTCAGCAGGCAGCGAGGCGCTCTCCTCACAGCACCGAGAGGCTGAGCCAGGCGCTGTGAATCCGAAAAGAAGCGCAACGGTGCCCAGCCTTAAGCCTGCCCGGTCTCGGCAGGCAGCGGGGCGCTCTCCTCACAGGTCCGAGAGGTTGAGCCGGGTGGTGCGAAGCTCGCCTACTTTGCACCTTGCTGCCTGC
>NW_015392088.1:28318-32893 GCF_001527695.2 Protobothrops mucrosquamatus | reverse complement strand
CACCGAGAGGCTGAGCCAGGCGCTGTGAATCCGAAAAGAAGCGCAACGGTGCCCAGCCTTAAGCCTGCCCGGTCTCGGCAGGCAGCGGGGCGCTCTCCTCACAGGTCCGAGAGGTTGAGCCGGGTGGTGCGAAGCTCGCCTACTTTGCACCTTGCTGCCTGCTGAAACTGGGCAGGCTGGGGGCTAGGCAGCATTGCACTTCTCATCAGATTCGTGCCACCCGGCTCAGCCTCTCGGCTGAGCCGGGTGGCAGGGAACTAATAGTTGCCTTTGGGAACTAATAGTTGCCTTTGACAACTCTAGAGCTTGTGCTTTCTCTATATTCGTGTATGCTGAGGTTGTGTGTGTGGCAAGTAGTTATTGTTCTCTGCTTCAGAATGTTATCACTGGCACAAAAACTGCAGCTGCAGGATTTCTTACAGGAAACCATGACAACTAAAACTGGCTTAAAGCAGTCTATCCATGTTTTCATACAGGAGCGCTTAAGCTGTAATCTAAATCCACCTAGAAATCAATCAGCTTACTAGATGTGGATACAAAAGGGCTTTGTGTTCTTTTCTTGCATCTGTAATGAAATTGTAGTACTACTGTTAGCAATGAGCTGTGGTGCAGAATCTGGAGTAAGTACCAAGCAGCAAGAACTGAAACAACAAGCGTGCTGCTCAAAGGTTCCTTGTCATGCAAATACTTTAATTTGCCTTCTTGCTTAGGAAGAGTCAAAACAAAGCTTGGGTGGAATCTATTGAGATGTGGTATTGCTGGTTCTGTCACTGCATTACTGAAATAGGTTGGGCTTTAATTTTCAAGCCCCATTTCATTTAGGGAATTAAGTGGGTGAGTGACTTAAAAAGTAGAAGACACAATTTCCCCCCTTAATTGCCTTGAGTATGAAAAAACATTCAATTTGGAGAAGTTTACTTTTCAACAGGTACTATGGTTGCTTTATGTCCTTTAGATCAGTGGCACCCAACCTTTTGGGCACCAATGATCGGTTTCATGGAAAAAGTTTTTTTCCACAGACTGCAGGGTGTGTGGTTTTTCACGCTGCCTGCATCTCAAGGATGGGGCTTTGCTTGTTTGCATGGCCCAGTTGCTGGCATGCTGTAGGACAGTGCCGGTTCATGGACTGGGGGTTGGGGACCCCTGCTTTAGAGTCTGCAAAGCTTAATCTCTCCACCCCTAAAATGAAGAGAAAAAGTATCCAGCTGTTTACTAGCTCTGGTATTTAAATTCTGCACAGAATTCTTTATTGTTGTTGTCAATGAGCTACTGATTGACAGTTGATGTCACAGTTATACAAATACATTGAAAGAGGCTTATTTTGATCTTTCATATTTAACTTAGCTAGCTTGACTATTTTATTCACCTGAAAGTCAAGATGGACAATTCCTTCCAAACTTATTTAATGTCCACAAATATTAAAATACTAGCTGTACCCGGCCACATGTTGCTGTGGCTCAGTCTGGTTAGCGTGTGTTGCTTTTACGTCCAACAGATGGCACTGTTTTTTTTAAAAAGCATGTTTTTACCTGTCACAGGTGTGATATCTATATAATAGTAGGTATATAAAAACACATGTGTATTCGAATGCAACGTTGTGTCAAAATTTCAAAGCAATCGGTGAAGAACTTTCGGAGATTTAAGATTTTGAACAAACGAACATTTACATTTTTATTTATTTATTTATTGTTCAGCATGATGTTTTCAGCCATGCTGTCTGACGCCTTTCAGAACAGCTCAGTGGGAGTCAATCTGAGGTACAGAACCGATGGGAAATTGTTCAACCTGCGCAGACTCCAGGCTGTCACCAAGGTAAAGGAGACTGTGCTACGAGATCTTCTCTTTGCTGATGACTGTGCCCGAGCAGGAAATGCAAGCCAACATGGACAAATTCGCAGCCGCTTGTGACAACTTTGGCCTCTTCATCAACACGAAGAAAACTGAAGTGATGTACCAGCCAGCTCCAAAAGCCCAATACCAAGAGCCTACCATCACAGTGAAGGGACAAAAGCTGCAAGCAGTGGACCAATTTACGTATCTTGGTAGTACCCTCTCCCGCGCAGTGACAATTGACATCGAGGTCAACTGTAGAATTGCCAAGGCAAGTTCTGCATTTGGCAGACTGCGAACTAATGTGTGGGACCGCCGTGGAATAAGCCTTGCTACTAAGCTTAAAGTTTACCAGGCAGCAGTGCTAACTACCCTCTTGTATGCTAGTGAGACCTGGACAGTGTACAGGAGGCATGTTAGGCAACTGAATTACTTCCACATGACTTGCCTTCGTAGAATTCTGAGGATCCGGTGGCAGGATAAGATACCAGATACAGATGTCCTCTCCAGAGCAGGCCTATCATCAGTTTACACTCTATTGATGAAAGCCCAGATGCGCTGGGCAGGCCACGTTGTAAGGATGCCAGACCATCGCATCCCTAAACAGCTCTTCTATGGTGAGCTGTCTCAAGGAAAGCGATCACACGGGGGACAAAAGAAGCGATACAAAGACACGCTGAAAGCATCTCTCAAGTCCCTGGATATCGACACCATCTCTTGGGAATTTTTGGCGCATGATCGACTGACATGGCGTACCCTGGTTTACCAGGGGTGCCAGACATATGAACACAGAAGGACAATCTTGGCACAAGAGAAGCGAGCACTCCGTAAAGCCAGAGCTGCAAATGCTGAAGCAACAGTGTCCACATTTCTCTGTTCAGTATGTGGCAGAACATTCCATGCTAACATCGGTCTAATCAGCCATCTACGGACACACCGTTGATGGCCCACAATCCATAAGATGTCAAGGTCTTCATCGAAATCGATGGACGAACAACAAATATAGATAGATATAATAAGAGCATCAGAAGGAAGAAAACAGCACAAACAGAATTATTGTACTATGCAATATGTCCTTCATAAAGTATACTTACTGCTTTGGTGTAAGTTGCTCTGCAAAGCAAGACCACAGCTTAATTCAATCTGAAAATACCTCCTTTTCTGCATCAAAGGCGGCCCTGAAAATTTTCAATCAATTAGAAGGAGAAAGTAATGGTGGTGAAAAGCTAGATTAAAAGGCTATTCCCATCAAATTATGGGTATTAATTAATTAACATTGCTTTAATAACCATGATGTTTGACTGTGGCAGAAGAACTGAGACATCAACTTTTAAAGATCTTGAGAATGGTGTATGCTTGAAGTCAAACAGATGAGGAGCGATGTTAATTGTCTGAAAAGATGTTATATTGGAATGATAATGACACTTGGCTTTTTAAAGGATGACATGTACCAATTTGTATCTTCCCAGGTACATCTTTGATTTTGCAGAAAGCCTTTTAGAATTTCATCTATAATTTCCTATCTTTCCCTGTACATTTGTGCAAAATCACACTTGTCCAGTTTTTTGGATAATCCAAATGTTACCCAAGTTTGTGGGCATGCTGTTTTCCCCTTCTCTTCCACTTGAAGGGGATATATTATTACAGAGAGAGAAAGAAAAATATCACTATATTCTGAAGTAGCCAGTGGTGGGATTCAGCTGATTCGCACCACTTCGGCAGAACTGGTAGCTACTTTTTTTGTTGCCCAGGCCCAGAATGGACTTCCGGAAGCAGCATGCACACAGAGAACCAGTTGTTCACATATTTAAATCCCACCACTGGAAGTAGCTATTGTAGTTCTGACTTTAAGGGCAGATGGACTGATAACAGATCTATTAGTAAACTAGATATCTCTAGGCTGTGGGAAGCTTTTCTTGCTAATGCCTGTATATGAATATTTATTCTTAAAGCATAAGACTATGGTAGTAGTTTGGGGGCTTTTCCTCTCTGGTTAAATGAGAAGTTAATTAATATATGAGAGCAATTTTTTTCCAAAATAAATCTTGTTTATCTGCCAATTAATAAAACAGTGGTTGGGAATTGGTGGATTACTGGTAAAGTGCAATTTATGATATGTATTTGGATCAAGTCTATGCTGCTAAATTCACTTCCTTTTCACATTTCATCCAAGTTGACCATTCAAAATGTGATTAGGTAGTTACAGTAACAGAGTTCCCCAAGCTTTCCAGCTTTGCAGATTGGCTGGGGGGGGGGAGAGGGGACGGTTCCATGTGAGTGGCGAGCAAGTGCGTGCAGCTCCATTTGTGTGAGCAGTGGGCACGTGCATCCACTACTTGCACAAATGGAGCCCGCTAGCCCATGCTAGCCCATTGCTCGCGCAAGTGGGGATGCACACACGCTTGCTGGCCACTTCCGCAGCCTGGCTCTGAAGGGCTCAAGGCCCAGGGGTTGAGGACTCCTTCTCTAACTTGATTGGCCAATGGGGACCGTCTTGCTATTCAACTAAGTGATGCCTTAGGTTTATGGTAACCAAATCCAGCCTGATTATTATTATTATTATTATATTTGGATTTATATCCCGCCCTTCTCCTCGCGGACTCAGGGCGGCTGACAATCAATTAAAATACATAAATAACAATTACAAATTTAAAATTAATTAAAAGAAATATTTGAACATTGTCCAATTAAAATATAATTAAAACCCCTCTAAAAATTACCCTAGGCCAGTCCTGCAAGCTGGAA
>NW_015392088.1:23042-27829 GCF_001527695.2 Protobothrops mucrosquamatus | reverse complement strand
CTGGTCACGGCCGACAACTGGTCTTCCAGCGTCAGCCGCGAATCCAGGAGGACACCCAAGTTGCGTACCCTCTCCGAGGGGGCCAGAGTTTCGCCCCCTATAGTCAGCGATGGAATCAGCTGACTATGCCGAGGCGCCGGTAACCACAGCCACTCGGTCTTGGACGGGTTGAGCCTGAGTCTGTTCCTCCCCATCCAGAAGGGGAGGAACAGACTCCCCTTCTGAGGAACAGAACCGCACCAACAGAAGGGAATGATCCCTCTTCCATTCTGCTTTTGGAAAGACCCTGGAGGAAGAAGACAAAGTAGTATTGCATGGCGAGTTGGCCATTTTAAAGAAGGGGAAGAGAAAAGAGAGTAGTCAAAAACATGTTGCCATGTGGCTGTAACAAATATTTCCATTTCCTATAAAGGAAAAATAAGGCAAAGAAGACTTTCCTGGTCTTGGAAGCATAGCAAAATTTGCCCCAAATTACTTTGTTTACATTAAATAAGGCAGAGAAAACTGCTTTGTTACAAGGAATAAAAACAATAACAATCACACAATCTTTCAATCTTTTCCCACAAAATTTAGTTTCTAGTCCCTCCATCATACTTGTTTCATTTCTGGATCAGATAATCCTTGTGGTCTCTTCCAAATCACAACTCTCTGATTCTATGAATCCTTTTTAAAGCCTTCTGCCAAAATTTGTTAGTTCTTATGAGGGCTGAAGGGGTGTGTGTTTGTGTGTGTGTGTGTGTGTGTATGAAATATTACTTATGTTTTAATTATGTTTTAGTGTTTTCAGTATGATAAAACATTTGTGATCAATTATTACTGTAGTATCCATTTCAATCGTGCCATTAATATGTATTTGATTTTTTTTCATAACTGAAAATCTCTGTGCTTACCTTTGGTAACGTCATTCTGTTACTTGTAGTCCATTTCTCTAGCCCAGGGGTGTCAAACTCAATTTCATTAAGGGCCGCATCAGCATTACGGTTGCCCTTGGGGGGCGGGGGCAGGGATGTGTGGCCAGGGTGGGTGCGGCCTACTGGGTGGGCATGGATGGAGTGGGTATGGCCTACTGAGTGGGCATAGCCAGTTCTACATCATTCGCATCAAGGGTGCATATGAGGTCCTGGGCAGGAGTGGGGCAGATCTGAGGGTCTCTGGCAGAAGGGGGTGGGACCAAGGCAAGTGCCAAGGCATGGTCCACTGGAGGAGCCTCACTGTTCCTCTCAGGCCATGTAGGGGGGCTGGATGGTGGCGTGGGCTCCCCATAGCCCTGGACAGCAGAGGTCAGACACCCAGCCTGGCTCTTGAGCACCCGTGGCACTAAGCCCAGCCCCACTTCCCCAAGGGGGTGCCCAGCTGCACTTACCTCCTCCTCAAGGCTGCTGCTGCTGTGCTTGCTCTCCTTAGCCAGGTTGCTCATGATGGGTACGAGGGCAAAGTCAGAGAGAGGCCCACTCCCTCTCCATGGGAAGAGACTCGGCTTTGTATTCAAAGCTTCCTTAGCAATAGGATGGGAGACCCCAGGATAGGCCAGGAGGAGGGGGCAAGGGGATGGTGGAAGGGCAGCAGGGCAGGACTAAAGCAGGACTTCCCTCAGACTGTCCCTCTCCTTCTTTCCTTCTTTCCTTCCTTCCTTCCTAAGTACAGAGTGGTGGGAAAATATTTGAGATGAGGGAGGGAGAAAAACAGGCAAGAAACACAGCTGGGGAGGTGTCACCCTTCGTGAGGAATGAAGAAATGCACCGTTGCCTGGAAGTGGCCAGCACATGGCCCTCACCTACTTCACATATCTGGCTTGGTGGGCTCTGGGGGAGGGAATGCCATGAGCAGCATGAGAGTCAACGTTACCTGCATAATGCCGCCCAGCCCCAGCCTGCCCGGTCTCGTCAGGCAGCAGGGTGCTCTCCTCATGGTGCCGAGAGACTGAGCCAAGTGGCGCAAATCTGAAAACAAGCGTGAGGCCTTCCAGCCCCCAGCCTGCCTTGTTTCAGCAGGTAGCAGGGTGCTCTCCTCACAGCCCCAAGAGGTTGAGCCGGGAGGTGTGAAGCTCGCGAGCTTTGCACCTTGCTCCTGCTGAAACTGGGCAGGCTGGGGGCTAGGCAGCATTGCACTTCTCATCAGATTCACGCCACCCAGCTCAGCTCTTGGCGCTGTGAGGAGAGCATCCCGCTGCCTGCCGAAACCCCTCCCCCGGAGCCCATCAAGCCGGATATGTGAAGTAGAAAAGAGCCATTTGCTGGCCACTTCCAGGCGATAGTGCATTTCTTCATTCCTCACAAAGGGTGACACCTCCCCAGCATGCACTTGGGGTGGGGCCGACGCGGTTCCTCACTGTTTCCAGACGGCCTTGTGGAGCTAAGACTGAATGCATTTCATCATAGATGGCCACCACAAAATTGTACATTGGCTCCCGGCCGGCCTGGGCCAGGGCCAAGGCAGTGGGGGCCATTCCCTCACTGTTTCCAGGATGGCTTCACGGGCCACATGAAACCACTTCGCGGGCCGCATCTGGCCCCCGGGCCTTGTGCTCTAGCCCATCAAGATTATCTTATCTGTATTTTAGGATATTATTTACCTCAACCAGTTCTGAGTCAGTTGCAAATCTGATAAACATTTCCTTCCTCTACATTGAAATGATTAACAACAATATTGAAAGCTGGAAATTCAGACTGATCCTTGTGATAGCCACTTGATAATTTTCTTCCATTTCATCAGGAACCCTGTGACAGCTATTGTGATGAACTACAGTAATGCAGCAGGTTCCCAGGAAGAAGGTAGCACAGTCAAAGGAGTTGGGTGTGTGTGTGTGTGGAGACAAGAGAAAGCACAAACTGGAGCTGAACCATGGGAAAAGAAACAGATTTAGGAGAGCCACAGCCTAGAATCTCCCAGGATATATCCATTAGGTTGGGGTGGTATAGGTTTAGTCTGGCAAGATTCTTGTTTATACAGGTAATAAAGAACTGGACTTCGGCTGGATTATTTTACATCATTCTTGGGTTAGGCCTGACAGTTATATGTTAGGCTGTTCATCCTATATTTAATTACCTTGTTATTCAACATGTCATGGGATACATTCATCAAATGTTTTGCTGATATCAAGATTAGTCAGATCAGTCAATTGGAACAAAATGGTATATGTTCTCTTTTTATTCTTTCTGTGAATATTATCTAAGGATGAAATTCTATGGTGGATTAAAAAGCAGAAACATCTATGGTTTCCCAGCAGATTTTTGGAGACAGGAAACATTTTGGAAGTTTGAAGCAACAATTACATTCATAATCATTAGTGTTATTTCTTTAAAAGTTTCATGACTAAGTTTACCTATGCTAAACTATGTTGCAGTTTGTTTGGCTTTGGCTTAATCTGCTATGTAAACATAGCTAATGCGATTTAGAAACCATAGTTTACAGAATGGCAGGTAGGCAGTGTTGAGCCTCTAACTGCCAATGTACCATCAGATATCTCCTTTGAGATTTGGTACCTGTGGTTTAAAAAGATTACTTAATCAAAATGAATACGAAGCTAGCAATTTGTACAGGAAAGCACTAGCCTGAGTTTGTATTTATTAATAAATTTATTTGCTGCAACAGCTTCAGGCTTGCAACATTACACTGGCAAATGGACAGTTTGTGACTTGTTATGTCTGTTGTGGTGGCCATTTTGTGAATGCACCCAGTAGATGCTATTAAAATTCCAAACACAATTTTAGCTGAAAATTTATCCCTGATTTATGGTGTGTTGTTCTGTATTGTACAAGCTAAGCCATGTAAGGCAGATTTAACAGACTGTTAAATAAACTAAGATTTCAGTCAATGTGTCAATTTAGCTTATATTTTCAGCTCCTGATTCCACATTTGAATTGGCAGGAGTTGGGAATTGGCTAGATGTTATTGGCCCTAGATCCAACATCCCATCTAGAATGAACTATTTTCAAGGTTAATGGAAGACTGACTCCAACGAAGTGTGGAGAACTCTGATGTCCCAGGACTTGAAATGGACACTCAACATTAGAACCATCATTAAAAAGGAAAACAAAGAATGTTATTTCTGTGTCAACTCAGGAAGTTCAGACTACCCCAGGAGCTGTTGATACAGTTTTATAGAGGAATTATTGAGTCTGTCCTATGTACTTTTATAACTGGTTTGGTACAACAACCAAACAGGACAAGTACAGACTCCAACAGATAGTTAAGACTGCAGAAAGAATAATTGCTATCAGCTTGCCTTCCATGGAAGAACTGTATATTGCGTAGGTCAGAGGGAGGGCTGAGAAGATATCTGCAGACCCCTCACATCCTCGATACAAACTGTTTCAACTCCTCCCCTCAGGATGGCATTACAGGGCACTGCAAGCCAAAACAACTAGAGACAGAGACAGTTTTTTCCGTCAGGCCATCACTTTGCTGAACAACTAATTTTCACAGTGCTGCCTAATGTGTATGTGTATTTATTCAAGTAATATGGCTGTAGCATTAGTATTTATCCTTATTATCCTTCTTATTTCCCCCTCTTATTGGTATTATTATTATGATTATCATTATTATGTTGTATGCATGTACATTGAGATCTTCTGCACCAGAGACAAATTTCTATTCTATTCTATTCTATTCTATTCTATTCTATTCTATTCTATTCTATTCTTTCTCCCCTTCTATAAACTATTCAATATCTATATGTGCTTGTTACTCCCAGAGATGAACAATAAACATACCAATATAAAGTTATCTGGTTCATGTTGATAATCTGTATAGTTATTTTTAATATTTGAATAAGTTAAACAAAATAA
>NW_015392088.1:17447-22196 GCF_001527695.2 Protobothrops mucrosquamatus | reverse complement strand
ATTTCAAAATATCTGTAGTGTGGCAATTGGAATAATTTGATATAGAGATTGTTAGCATGAAGAATAGTTTATTCAATATTTTCTATGTAGAGAAGTAATAATAATAATAAAAAGCTTTGTGCAGTTGTAGAGTAGGAATTTAATGGGAATTCAAATTCAAATTCCCATTCAGCCATGAAGAATTTTTACACTGAGCAAACCACCATCCTTCAGACAAACTTATCTCATAGAGTTTTTCTGATGATAAAATATAATATAAAGGACAGATCTTTTGGGAATGTAAGACTATATTGCTGTTCTTTGAGACAAGAAGCTATAAATCTAGGGCTGCTTTACTAATCTGTGCTTTGCAACCTTTCCCAAACCAAGATCTAGGATTTGCAGTTGTCAAAATGTTGTGGTAGAACTCTTCACTCAAAACAATAGACCATAAATGCATAAGTGGGTATTTAGTTCATTTAGGAATGTATATTTTGAGAATAAATGTTGAAATATATATTTCAATCCAAATGTTCATATTATTAATGTTCATTCATTAGTATGAATTTTCATATTAATCTTGATAATATGTTAATATGTGTTAATATTTTTACTTGTTTTATAACTTGTACGTTGCCCAGAATCACTTTGTATGGAAGATGGGCAGCATAAAAGATTAATAAATAAATGAAATAAATAAAATTAAAAACACATTAAAATGGAATGGATATTTGAGCAGACATCTGCAAAAGTGATGCCAACAAAAAAAGGCTGATATGGCACTGTGATTAAAATCCACACACAATGAGGAAGTAATACTTCATAGTAGATCTCATGTGTTCAGTCTTTTTTTTTTGTTACTGGTTAGAATTTTTCATAATTTTCTCTTGAAGACATACATATTTGTTCAATAAATGTTCAATAAATGTTTACAGTCCTTTGTGAATTATGTTTCTTTAGGAAGGGAACTACAGTTTGGAAGAAAACGTTCAGCATAGCCCTATTTCTAATTTTCTACTTCAATACAAGGATATCTTTTGCCCTTTCTTTCTATATACTTTTTAACACATGGGAGAAATTTAAATAGTATGGCTTGCCTGTACTCTGAGGCATATAGTTCTGACAAGTATGTTCTTATATAGTAAGCTATACACACTCTCAAGTTTACAAATAAAAGAAGGGAGCCAAGCTATGAATAAAAAATAAGAGTGGCGACTACCAACCAAAGGGACAACACTGGTCTAGAAAAAAGGATGATTTTGTACAGAAGTGTCTGCAGGTTGGGGTGAAAAATGATAAGATGGTGGCCAGAGCCACATGATTGAAAAGAAGCAGGACTTCTATGGTGTGATTGCAGATGCCATCTTGACTTTTTTGATACCCTTACAGATTTCCGTGACACAGTGCCAACTATTGCCTTCTAAAGATGATTAGAATGGCAGAAGTTGATTTACAAGGTTCCTATAATATTATCGATAGCTGAGCAGCAGTATTACCATACACACTCATGGATAGATCCATGTGCAGATAAGCCAAACTCAATTTGGGGAGGGTATTTTGGCACCAAAAATTCTCAGCTTACCTGCGAGTATATATCATATGAATAATTCATAAGCCATATCCACATTTTTATGGAAGGATGTTAGACGGAAACACTGAAATGCTAACTGTGGATGAAGAAATCTGCTGTTAAAAGACATCTCAGAGGGATCCAAAATGAATTATTTATGCAATAATTAGAATTTATAAAAAAAGGAGCACCCACAACTGAGCATTTGAATCAATTAACTTGTTCTAAATGAAATGAGTTGTCTTTGAAAAAGATGTACCTAACCATAAAGATACACTGAAATCTGAAATTCACTCAGATCATCTGAATTCCTGGATGTTGCTAAATGTTGAGCTATTTTAAGAATGCACTTCCCCACCGGAATGATATAACTGTTATTTCTTCCATTACTTTTCATCCTTAAGAGCTTTCTGTGTTCTGAGAATTCCATTTGAGAGTAAAAGGCTGACTATCATTTCTTGCAGTTCCATCTACTGCACATGTTCACAGTGGGCCCAGAGACCTGTAACTGGGAATGGTTTGTATTTCCTTTATCTAATCTACCAATCATCTTACTTTTAAGTGAATGCAATCCTTTAGTTTTAAATAACAAACCATCAGAGCACATATTTTTATCCTTGAATAAATAAAGTATAATGGAAGAATTTACAGTCAGGAGGTTATAAAGCAATAACAGTTGTAAAGCCATCTAACAGAGTTCAGTTGAAGGTGACATAAAAACTCCATAAATTCAGCTTCAGAGTTAACTGTCCTAGAACTGTCCCATGTGAATTGCTAGGCATGGAATTTTCTTGGCTTAAACAAAAAATGGTTCAGTTTAATTTTTTCTCTCTCTGTCTCTCCCTCTGTCATGTGCGGACCCATATATACCGAAAAGCCAACACTCTCAGAATGTCAGTCTTATACTTTAAAATCTGATGCATTTGTGATATCATTTCTGGATCCATAATCATCCTTGTCAGATTGATTAACAAGGACTTCATAGATAAGATAAGCATCTTATTTTCAACCAGTACTAATAAATGTCAGAATGGTTCTTGAAATCTTATCCCTGAAGCCCATGAATTGTGTTTTCACAAGCTACTTTGGGATTTTTTCTCTCTCTGCTTTAGGTGAAAAGATATACTTCTACTATGTCGTTCTATTAAAGTGGAATAGGAAAGAATTTCTGAGCTACAAAAGTGCAACACTTTCAGAACAAGCTTTTTTCACCCAAATACAGACAGCCTTTGTTTAAAAACTGCCTTGTTCAACTCTTCAAAATTATGATGGCATTGAAAATATAGATTTACAACTAGTTCTTGAACTTATGGCAGTTGTGATTCAGGTAATACACAACTGGCACACATTTATGGCATTTATAGTATCTTACAGTCACACAATCACTATTTGTAACTTTTACAACTGGCTTTCAAGAAGTAAGTCAATGGGGAAACTGGCAGGAAGTCACAAATCTTATTTACATGATGTCATGATTAATGGCCCATGGTGAATCACTTAATGCCTATAGTGCAGGGGTAGGCAACCCAAAACACTCAAAGAGTCACTTGGACCCGTTTCCCACCGAAAACAAAACACTGGGAGCCACAAAACCCTTTTGACATCTAAAATGAAGATAACACTGCATATATCCTTTTTTACCTTATATATATATATATATATCCTTAGCAGAATGAGCAGAAGTGGCGTGCAAGAAAAAAAAATCCTCCCCACACCTTGATTGAAAAATTAGAACATTTAAACATAGATATTTAGACAATTTTCTTTGTTTATGCAAATAACTTTTTTTGAATTCTCTTAATTGTTGAGTCTGTGGTGGCGCAGTGGTTAGAATGCAGTATTGCAGGCTAATTCTGCCGACTGTCAGCAGTTTGATTTCACTGGATCAAGGTTGACTCAGCCTTCCATCCTTTCGAGGTTGGTAAAATGAGGACCCAGATTGTTGGGGGCAATATGCTGACTCTGTAAACTGCTTAGAGAGGGCTCTAAAAGCACTATGAAGCTTTATATAAGTCTAAGTGCTATTGCTATTCCACTGTTATTCATGAAAAAACATGCCTGATCACCTAGTTTTACCATCATATCCTATTGGCCCCATTGATACTTTATTATATTATATTCCAAACATACTAGAACTCTGGACACTGATAAGAACAGCTGTTTACCTTAGTGCAGTAAATTACTTAGATCAGAGTTCCCCAATATTTCTGGCCATGAGGACCAGCGGTGGAGGGGGGGAGAGGGGATTGTTCCATGTGAGTGGCCGGCAAGCACATGCACATGCAGCTCCATTTGCATGAGCAGCATGCACACGCGCCTGCTGCTCACGCAAATAGAGTGCGTGCTCATGCGCTTGTCTATTGCACACGCATGTAAGGATGTGCATGCACGCATGCTTGCCGGCCATTTCTGCAGCCCAATTGCAATCCCCTCACAGCCCACTAGTGGGCCGCAGCCACAGATTGGGGATCCCTGATTTAGATGGTTGGGATTTCAATTACTGCTAAATGACTTAATTGTCCTATTGAAATGGTGTGTGTGTGTATGGGGGGGGGGGAAGGGAACAAAGTTATGAAATGGAAACAACACAAGCATTTGATAACATCTGTTCTGAGAATTCCAACACCCTGCCCCCAAACTCCCAAACCTGGACTTGTTTTTTGCTAATGCCTTTATAATGTATAGTGTGTTTTGTGGTATTTCTCCAGTATAACAATAACTGAGCATGCATGCAGCAGCAAAGCATATTGCCCTCATTTGTAATAGATAAATCACCTTGTTTTCAGTACAAAGGTCTGCTCTAGTAATTTTCAGGTAAACTCTGGTTAGGAAATTTGAAGATTAAAAAAGAATCCAACCAACCAGAAGCATAGTAAAGTAAGTAATAATTAATTACAATTCTGAAATACAAAGCTAAACCAGCATATAAAAACAGTCAGATCACTTCTGTTAGGATTCTTAAAGCATCAGTCTTCTACAACTATACATATTTTAGATAAACACGTGTCAGATACAGATAGAGTTGGTTAATTTAATCGCCATGACTGAGTGAAAGTAAAAGTTCTTTATTACTTAAAAATCAATTAATACATGAAAACTCATTATCAAGCAGGGCACAGCCACTGTCTTCAATATGATTTGCCAGAATAGGTTTAAAATAAATTTTTGAAGTGAAGCTATTCTCATAACAACACTTTACA
>NW_015392088.1:12966-17274 GCF_001527695.2 Protobothrops mucrosquamatus | reverse complement strand
ACGTGTCAGATACAGATAGAGTTGGTTAATTTAATCGCCATGACTGAGTGAAAGTAAAAGTTCTTTATTACTTAAAAATCAATTAATACATGAAAACTCATTATCAAGCAGGGCACAGCCACTGTCTTCAATATGATTTGCCAGAATAGGTTTAAAATAAATTTTTGAAGTGAAGCTATTCTCATAACAACACTTTACATTTCTTGCAAGCCTGTCAAACATCAGAACTACAAGGTATTTTTCAAACATTCTGCTAGTAAACATACAAATACAAGTATCTATTGTAGTAAAGGTTGTTTTTCTTTTAGAATTTGCCATTGTTTTTTATTTTAACTTGTTGTACAGTGGTTTTTACAATATGCTGCCCAGAGTTGTCATAGGGTTGCATAACCTCAGACATTTCCATTTGTCTAAATAATAGACAAATAAGCAAATATGAGGTTCAAGGAAAACACAGTAAGTTAGATGGAAGAGGCTAATTAGGGAATATCTGGGAGAAATTTCAGTGATAGCTTCTAGCCTGAACAGGCTGCTTTCATGGATTGGAACATAACCACTTAAAGAGCAAATTGCCTGTGTCCTCAAACCAAGTATCTTAAAGAATGTAAAACCCAACATGGAACACAGTGAGGCAAGACAGAGATAACTAACTTACCATATTTTTAATCTAAAATCCTCCATGGAGCTTTGCTTCTGATAAATATTTTGGAAGTTTATCATGTTGGAAAGGGCAGGGAATGAAAATACCTGCCCAAAATGTGGATGGAGACACAAAAGCAGTGCTTTTGATGGCTGCTCAGGTAATGCCTTGAGGGGAGGAAATTAAAGTCTTGGTTCCTGAGTCTGACAATCCTATCCCCAAACCAGAGTGACCTTGTACTTCAATCCAGACTTTAAGAAAAATTCATGGATGCAATTTTGCTGTTATTGCAGTCATATCTCATCATTGACCAAGATGCATTTTTTTCTGTAATTTCTGTGTTGTCATGTATTCCTGCAGCGCCCCTCCACCCTTTTACTTTTTATTATCCTAATTTTATTCCTCACAGGGTCTCCTGTAATAAATTTATCTAACTTTCCATTACTCTTGTTTCAAAATCCATCATTTCCCTTTGCTAAACGCATCTCAGTTGTTCATTTTGTTTAAAGGCAATACTTTTACAATTATGCTAGGGATTTTTTTACTTACAGTAATTTTCTTCTCTCATTTATTTACTGAAAATAATGTATTACTTATTCATAGGTGCTGGGTGCAAGGTACAATGATGGCCCATGCATCATGAAGCCATAACACAAATTATGCAAACAATGAGATTTGCATCAATGCTTGATCAATCAGTGTAGATTATAATGTTTCATATGTGTCATTCGTGCAATAATTTCATTATACATGTGATGTAACTTCTCCTATATAATTCTTACTATCTTTCATTTGTCTTAATTTTATCAATTAATTTAAGTATTATATATGTGTAGCTTTCTTTCTGTCTTTTTACTTGTGAACGATATTTCCCATGACCATTTGGTCCAATTGATTGGTGCACATGTCTCTGCCCTTTAGCCATTGTTAGTAGAGAAACTGAGACTGGAAAGGGAAATTCTCAGCCAAATGGCAGGAGTGAAAAATTTCTGTGAAAGCTGTGGAAATGGTTTAAGCAAGCCACTAAAACCTCTGTACGACTACACAACCTTATGACAATGTAACCATAAAACCTTTTAAAGCAACCTATTAGATTCTGTTCAGAAAAATACAGGAAGGAGGAGAAAGAGAGCAATCACTCATAGACAAATATTAGAAGAGCAGGGTCAGTCAACCATTTGGTAGGTTGTTTCCTAATTGATATTTAAAAGTAGCCCTGGATCCAATTGAATAATTGTCTATAGAGGTCAATGGAGACAATCAAGTGTTTTGTTTAATTGTGACTGGATATCCGTTTCTTCTCCAGTTTTAACCACCAAAACCTTGCAAAGATATTAGTACAAAAAAAGTACTTATTCCACACATCATCAATGTGAAATTTTCTTTTGGGTTTTCAACTCACTCATTCTAAGTGATGTAAATGTATTTAAGCATTTTATATGCTGTTTGCAGTTGACTATTCTTATATTGCAGGTGGCAGATTTCATAGTAATAAAAGGTGTCTTAGAATCTTTTAGCCATCTTCTTTTTATCCCTAAATTTTTTAATGGCAAAGAACTTTCTGGTAGATTAGAAACCAAGATCTTACTCTGTTATAAAATGATTATAAAATGGGATATGACTCACTTAGCAACTGCCTTGCTTAGCAACAGAAAAGTTCAGATCAAGTGTGCTCGAGGACTATCTGTAGTTTCTACATTGGTGGGAACTGCAGACATAATGGCTTGTCTTTTTTATTATTACTCTTGCACCAGTTAGCATTGAAAACAGATGATGGACATTATCTAGCTGTAAAAGATTAATTGGGTTTATTATTATATAATTAAATCAAGCATAAGGATTTGAGTCCCTGTCTTCAAACAAGGCTATTTAAAATTTGTGGTTTTGAAATTGTTGAATCAGATAAAACTCTGGGCTTAGTGTTGCAAGAAACCTCCTTGCAAAAAAAGGGAAAAGAGTAGCTTAAGATTTTTTATAAGCACGCAGGAAGCACATTAACATATATGCTAAAACGCTTTCATGATTTCTGAATATCAGATATCCTTTGCAGATTGGGAAGTAATTTTAGTTACCATGCTTATCAGAATTCTGTAATATGGTATTCATTATTTTGTCTTAAATCCTTTGCTCATCCTGCTGTCAGGTTTACAATTTAAAAGACAAAAGAAAAAAAGTTTGAAAAGGAAGAGGAGAATAAACTCTCAGGCACTCATTCTTATTTATGCAGTTAATATAACTAGCTAAAATGCATACAATGCCTTGTTCCTAGGGCTGAGAAAGAGTCACTGGCCAAAGGTCACCCAGCTGACTTTGTGCCTAAAATGGGACAAGAATTCATGATTTCCTGATTTCTAGGCTGATAACTTCACCACTATCCAAAGTGCGCCTTTCTGCTCCCACTAAATTTGATCCATTCCAACATGCATCACTTTCCTTTCTTATTATTTCTCTTTCTTTCTCCCAATTTTCTAGAGTGAACTGCTTTGCTAAAATTATCCAAACTTTGATGGCTGACAATGAATATATCTTCCAATCATTCGTGGAAACTGTGTCCAGACAGAGAATGGTGCAATGACCAAAAGCAAATGTTGGATCCTTTGTCTTTCTTTTCTTTTTCTCTTGATCTCAGCAATTGGGCCAGGAAGATGTCTATGGAGATTCTTAGGCATCCAGATCACAGTTGTCCCAAAGGTAATTTTTCAAAAGGCAATTGGACTTTCTTTGTTTTTGCTTGAAGACGTTTCACTTCTCATCCAAGAAGCTTTTTCAGTTCTGAATATAAATCCTTCCATCATCCACTCTTCAGTCAGATCTAAAGAAGCTTCTTGGATGAAAAGCAACACATCTTCAAGGAAAAAACAAGAAAGTCCAATTGCCTTTTGAAAAAGCATCTGTGTGTCAGGGAAGAGTGTTTAAATGTGTAGAAGGGAATAGTGCAGAGTTTCCTTGATAATATACAACAGAAGTAAGAATGGTTTAAAAACTACAGAATCATTGGTTTAAATTATTCCAGGCACAACACTAAATGAAGTTTACTTGGTTAATGGCATAGTGAAATTTGCCTAGAGTGGTTTGTGAAATTCTTGGACCTTTCAGTTTAGTATCTTCCTTTTTCTAGATTCTACAGGTTTTCTCCTCTTTTCACTGATTATCCCATTTGATAGAAGTTTTTGGGTAAGTTTTTGGGTAAGAGCTGAAAACTGAAAACAGTAAAGCCTTGGCAACCCAATTTCACATTGGAATTGTACAGATGTTGAAGCCCTTATGTTTCAAGCAAGTTACAACAGAATAACAGAGTTGGAAGGGGCCTTGGAGGTCTCTAGTCCAATCCCCTGCTCAGGCAGGAAACCCTATATTTCTCCCCTTCCTTCTCTTCTTTTTCTCTCTTTACAATGTATATTTTGAAAACTTTTAACCACCACCATCAGGGTTTAGTTGCTGATGATTATGCTTTGCATTCCTCTGTGCACTGGCATTTGTAAAACCTGATGTCATTTTAGAGCAGTTATAAAATGTTGTGAATTTACAGCATTGGGAAAGAGCTGTGATTTAAATGAAACCAGGCCTGGCAGAATTCATTGAAAGTATTCCCCAGTCTTTATACACAGAATATTCTGAGTATATTTGAAATGCCCTCTGAACAAAACAGAAATTACAATGATTTGCAC
>NW_015392088.1:0-9676 GCF_001527695.2 Protobothrops mucrosquamatus | reverse complement strand
CAACCGTCTCAAGACCTGCTTCCGTCTCCTCCCCCTGGGCCAACCAGTCGGAGTCCAAGCCTTCCCGGATCCGCGCGACTTTGTCATGCAGATATTGCGCAAAGTCCTCGGCCCTCCCCTCCAGGGGATCCCCCCCTCCCCTCAATTGGAGGAGAGAGCGGGTCACCCTGAAGAGGGCGGCCGGGCGGTTATCTGATGATGCGATGAGCGAGGAATAGTAGTTAGTCCTAGCCACCCTCATCGCCACAAGGTAGGATCTAACATGTATCCTAACCTGTGTTCGGTCGGGTTCGGTTCAGCTGGCCCTCCAACTGCTCTCTAGGCTTCTTTTCTGACGCTTCATCTCTCTCAGCTCCTCGGTGAACCAGGGAGCCAATCGAGACCTACGTCGGGTCAGAGGCCACAAAGGCACGACTCGGTCCAATGCTGCGGCGGCAGTTGTCTCCCAAGCCGCCACCTGATTTTCCGCCGAGTCGTGGACCAGATCATGTCTCCCGTGAGCCTTTTCTTCATTAGGCTAAACATCTCTAGTTTCCTTAGCTGTTCATTGCAATAGCAATAGCACTTATACTTTTATACCACTTCCTAGTGCTTTATAGCCCTCTCTAAGCAGTTTACAGAGTCAGCATATTATCCCCAACAATCTGGGTCTTCATTTTACCAACCTTGGAAGGATGGAAGGATGGAAGGCTGAGTCAACTTTGAGCCAGTAAGAATCAAATTGCTGGCAGTCAGCAGAATTAGCCTGCAATTCACTCTGCCACCAGCTCTTCATCATATGATTTAGCCTCCAGACCCCTTATCAGATGGATGAATCCATGTTAGTTTTCCTTATGTTATTACATTCCCTATCGGAGGCAATTGGTGTAGCCCAGTGGTTCTCAACCTTTTTAATGCCGCGACCCCAACCGGTCGTAAGTCGAGGACTAAACCGGTCGTAAGTCGAGGACTAAACCGGTCGTAAGTCGAGGACTTTCCCTGCCCGGGAGCATCGCGCATGCGTGGTTCCGCCCCCTGTGCTGGCCGAGGCATAGCTGGCAAGCGGCAGAGACGGAGCAGGCCGACCACCAGCTGGCCCAGCCCAAGGGAGATAAGGCACCCGCCGGAAAAGGGGAAAAAATGGCGGAAAAAAAATGGCGGAGAAAAAAATGGCGGACAGCCTTGCTTGGTGACTCCCGTGAAATGGTCGATTGACCCCAAATCCACAGGTTGAGAACCACTGGTGTACCCCATCAGTTCCTTTGAGACTACAAAACTACAGAGAAACATACATAAGCTCATTCATCGTCCAGGATCCTGTTGGTATGCTTGTATACTGTACATCCTTTGTTCAGTAGTATACAGCATCATCTTCCCTTTTCTGATCCTATAAATCTTTTCAATTTTCCCCTACCTCAGTGATGGCGAACCTTTTAGAGACTTGAGTGCCAAACTGCAACCCAAAACCCACTTATGCATCGTCGAGTGCTGGCTGGGTGTGGCCCATTGGCTGGGTGTGGCCAATTGGGTGGGCATGGCCCATTGGGTGGGCGTGGCTGCGGTGGTAACGGCAGACTGGGTGGGACTAAAAAGTTCAATCAATCAATTCCAACTTTGCAAGATCTTTTTTTTTCCCTTGAGAAGTTGAAATTGACTGATTGAACCTCTTTTTTTTTTGCACACGGCGGCGAAGGCCTAAAGTGACAAGATTTTATAAAACCCAGCTGAAGACCTAGGACTGGGGCGACAGCGCGCGTGCCCACAGAGAGGGCTCTGAGTGCCGCCTCTGGCACCCGTGCCATAGGTTCGCCACCACTGCCCTAGCTGATTAGGATTTAATAGACTACTAAAAAGACTAATTATCTATTATGTATAGTTTGAGTATAATTGTTCCATAAGAAGTCTCCTGAACCTTTAATTTCTAAGCCATGTGTCTGGAAATATGTATTATGAGGAAATCTTGACGAATCTTGTAAAATAATGTTTTGTTTGATTTGTAATCCAAGCCTGAATATTTCTTTTTATGATGATTACTTAGCTATTAACAAAGCACTAGGTTAGAAGGAAAAGAAAATATGTTTGTATTAACAAAAAAAGGAATTGGAAATTTTTTGTAACTGCAACTTTAGCAATAATCACGATTCACTAAGAACAAACATTTGATTTCTTATCATAGCAAATAATGTTGTAACTTCAAAACCTTACTTTCTCCTTTTTTTCAGCATTAAACTAGATTTGGATTGGGCAATCCATTAAAAACAGAGGGCAGTTTCCTAATAGCTCTTGGTGCAGAAGACAATCCTCTGAAATCTTTATGTATCTTGCCTTACCCAATTGGTTGGCTGTTCGTTTAAAAAAACATGTAATTCTAAACTAATTCAACTGAATGTGAATTTTGATCAGGAAAATGCTCCCTCTGGAGCCATCAGCCTAAGGAAGATGGGAGAAAAGCAGCACTCTGGATTGATGAAAAAATTCAATCAGTGTTGAACTACCATTTATTGGATTGATCTGACTTGTGTCTATTTTTCATTAAGTTGTTCTGATCTATTTTCTTCATGCAAATTTAAGAAGAACAATAATAGACCAATGGCCAAGTGGATACTTTTGGAAACCTGACAAGTGGTACTTGAACACCATATTATCCTCCCACCTGGATTTTCTGGAACTATTTTTGTGAGGTCTACTAGCCAAAAATAGCCTCATCTTCCATAATTTGTTTAATCTTCTCTTGCAAGTTAAAGATTTGCAAATTGCACTATCTGCATTAAATAACAAGTGAGGTGATGCTGCATAGCAAGAGATAAACAAAGGAATGAGGGAAAAGGGTTGTAAGTTGTAGAAAATTAGTCAGTGCTACCAACACAGAGAATTTCTGTTTAGGGCCATAGAAAGCAATTATCTAGCCAAACAACAGAGAAATTATTCCAGCACTAGCATAGAGCAACTGGCCAACATAATGCCATGTAGTTTCAACCTTCTCAGCTGTTGAAGCTGGCTGTAAAATGTCTGACATCTGTTTTCTAACTGCCTTTCCTGGAGATTAAGATTTAAAGACATTTTAAGCAAATGGGAACACTCTTTTCTTTCTTTCCTTCCTTCCTTCCTTCCTTCCTTCCTTCCTTCCTTCCTTCCTTCCTTCCTTCCTTCCTTCCTTCCTTCCTTCCTTCCTTCCTTCCTCTTTTTTTAAAAATCCACCTTTGCTTATTATAATAAATGTTGGTGACTGCAATATTCTATTGCTTTTGATATATTTGTAAATATATTCCTATTCTGCTTCTATCAAGATCATATTTATATTAACTGTGAATGGCATAAAAGTATCGTAAACTAAATTTTCCATTTTGTTCTATTTTTTTCTGAATCCCAGAGAAATTTCCTTTTCCAAGATGTGATCCGCATTAAATCTCATTAGTCAAATACCAGATCCCATATTTCTGAAAGCCACATGTAATACTTGCTCTTTTAATGGTATATCTTTATGTGAATCTTACACTAGAAATTACTGCCTATCTTGAGTTCTACTTAGAACTGTCTCTCTGGATCAGATGCATTTTATTTCTAATAGTTGTAGATCTCATTCTGCTTTGCTTTTTGCTCACTGGTGATTTCCACACATAGCATCTTTAAATGGCATATCTTCTCTTATGGCAAAGTATTTAAAATACCATATTTCCTAATGATTTGGAATGGGTAGTTCTGTGACCTGTATGAACATATCTCTTCCTACCAATGTGATTACTTCTCAGCAGAGAATTAGATAATCTTTTGATATAATGTTTTTTGGGTAGCTTCATATTAATATTATGTGAAGCTACCCAATTATTATGAGGCCTAATTTAAATGTACATCCATCCTTCAGTATGGAAGCTGAGAAGGCCATCATACCATCATTCCCCAAAATGCCTCTTCCCATATGTCTCTTTCCTAAGGAAATGGCATACTGAATCTCTGTTTCTGGAATGATATTTGAATCATTCAAATATCTAGCTGCTGGAAATAATGCAACCCTTCCTCATTTTTTATACAGAAGCTATATGGAATTGCATGCTTCAGTGCTTGTATCTACCACTGCAAGTGAGGAAGCAGACTAATTTAGAGTCCCTAGTGCAGGATTTATACAGGCATCTCTGTTCCCCAACAGAAGGAAGCATTGGGGAATTCTAAAGGAACATTCAGAAGCTGCCGTCACGTCCCTTCAACAGCTCTCCTAAGGGCCTCCTCTGATTGTATCTCCAGATAGTCATAAATAATTGTTGATGAATGTGCTGTCACTGCCTGTTGCTATATGTGCAAAATAACTCCAGCTTTTTATTCTTACAACTTAGTGAGGCAGCTGCAACATTACATATATAATTTCTCTTGCCTTGGTCAATTGGGGAAAGAGTACAAGCTTTCTGCTTGCTCCCTGAGAATTACCTACTAATCCCATACTGCTGTGCAGTGGATAAAATGTCATCTGCCTCTATATAAGCCTTCCCCAACTTGATGCTTTCTAAACTTGGACTTCAGTAAGGCATTTGGCAAAGTAGGCCACAGCCTACTTTTTAATAAAGTAGAAAAATGTGCATATATAGCATTTACCACCAGATGGATTCGTAACTGGCTGCATCAACAGAAGGATAGAATCAAGATCATGTAAAATTAGTACTGTTTTATACTGCTTTGGTAAGACTACACTTGGAATATTGCATCCAGCTTTGGTCACCATGATAGAAAAAAGATATTGAGTTTCTAGAAAGAGTTCAGGGAAGAGCAACAAAGATAATTAGAGGGCTGGAGCTAAAACATATTATGAACAGTTGCAGGACCTGGGTATATCTATTCTAACTAAAAGAAGGACTGGAGGACACAATAGCAGTCTTCCAATATTTGAGGGTCTGTCACATAGAAGAGGGGGTCAACCTATTCTTCAAAGCATGTGAGGGCAGGACAAGAAGTAACATATGCAATCTTATCAAGGAGAGATCCAACCTAAAACTAAGGAGAAATTTCCTGACAGTGAGATCGATTAATTAATGGAATGGCTTGCCTCAAGAAGTTGTGGGTGCTCCATCATTGGAGGTTTTTAGGAAGAAATTGGACAATCATCTGTTTGGAATGGTATAGATGGTTGGAATGCTTGGGCAGGGGGTTGCACTAGAAGATGTCTAAGGTCCCTTCCAACTCGGTTATTCTGTATTTTGTATTCTATTCTGTAAACTGGACTTCAATTCCATTATAGTTTGAATGTCCTGGGTCTCTCTGAAATAGGAAGTGAAGGAAAATGCACCTGGGAATTAAAGATAGCCAGTGATGCCATATTTACTAAATGTTAGTTTATTAATTTAATATTTAAATTCATTTGATTAGACTGGTTTTATAACTTTGTTTTTTAAAAAATGATTGTTTTTATATGTAAGTATGTGTATGTACATGAAGCCCAATGTATTATCCATTTAAAAGGGGCAGAAATGAGAAATAAGCTCTTTGTTATCGTAAATGGCAAATAAAAGATGAATGGTAGAAACCATCAGATCTACTTCTAGTCCTGAAAAGCTCATCAGTGACCAGCAAAGATACAGTTGCAAAAAATCTCAAATGAAATATTTTCTGAAATTACATAAATAAAACAGAAGGAAAAGTCAAAAGATAGAATTTGTTTTCTGGACAAAAAGACATTCACAGTTTTAGACTTGTTAAATATTGCCATTTCTTATTGTACTGAAAGCCATTAAATAGCCAGCCATTTCGACTGAAGGTTTTGATAACCTTTGAAGAAAGTTGCTTTAGGCTTAGAGTGTTGAAAGAATGTGGACAGAATGAATGAATGACCTTAATACCAATAACATAGCAGAGACACTGGAAAAAATCTGTGGAATAAGGCTGCTTAAAATGAAGATGGTTCAATGTTAAAGATTTTAAACTGAAGGGTCCTATTCAATCAACTGATTATTTTAGCAGATAGTTGAATAGCCAGAAAATTTGAAGTACCACCACTGAAAATGCAATTCCTAAGGTTTTTGCAACCAATGTTTCATTGCTGTCCTTGATTCCAAGGAGGTCATTTGTATGAAAGCAAGAATCAGAGCAATACATTCTTTGCTACTTTTCAGAGGTGGAAAATCTTAATGGGGCTGATAAAAAAATCTTTTTTGAGTCTTCCTTTAGATGAAAGTATTTCATCTAAAATTGCCTGAAGATTCAACACTAAGCTAATAATAATAATAATAATAATAATAATAATAATAATAATAATAATAATAATAATAATAATAATAATAATAATAATAATAATAATAATAATAATAATGTTGGAAGGGACCTTGGAGGTCATCTAGTCCAACCCCCTGCTCAGGCAGGAAACCCTATACCATTTTGGACAAATGGCTGTCCAGTTTCTTCTTAAAAACTTCCAGTGTTGTTGCATTCACTGCTTCTGGAGGCAGATTGTTCCACTGGTTAATTGTTCTAACTGTCAGGAAGTTTCTCCTTAGTTCTAGGTTGCTTCTCTCTTTGGTTAGCTTCCACCCGTTGCTCCTTGTCCTGCCTTCAGGTGCTTTGGAAAATAGCTTGACTCCCTCTTCTTTGTGGCAGCCCCTGAGATATTGGAACACTGCTATCATGTCCCCCCTCATCCTTCTCTTTGTTAAACTAGACATACCCAATTCCAGCAACCGTTCCTTATATGTTTTAGCCTCCAGTCCCCTAATCATCTTTGTTGCTCTTCTCTGTACTCTTTCTACTCTTAATCATATCAATGAAAAGAGCTTGTACACTGCTTTTACTTCTCAACCAACCATCTTTTCAGAAAACAAAGTAAATCTTGACATGAAATCTTTTAAAAACTCACCTCTTCTGGTCTCTTCATATTGGAAGAGGTTCATGAGGGCACTAATATAAGTTTTTGGAAATTTTTGGAAACTACCCTGTGACAAGGACCTGAATACCTGAATAAAACTCAAGTTTCTACAAAAAACATTTCCATTTTCCTTCATAATGCTATTCTTAAATCCAGGATGAAAGAGTTCTTGCTTGAGATGTGTTGCAGCTGAGTCAGTAAGAGGTAGACTCAAAAAAGAGAAAAAAAGTAAGAGGTAGGACCTGGTTAACAGCAGCAGTGCTACTTTGATACCATAATTGGAGATAAAGTGAAATCACTTATTCTAATTTTATTGGATGCTCAAAAGACTGTCATTATTGCTCAGACTGGATGCACAATATATGGGTTTGTTTCATCTTTTGCTCATAGGATTACAAATTTGTATTTTTGTCCTGTGACTAGAGTAATCATCAATGGAACTGTCTCCCAACCCATTAAATTATATTATGGTGCATGACAATGATATCTTTTTCTCCTTTATTTTTTGGTTTTATTCTTGAACAATTAACAATCCCCAAATATTAAAGGTCTGGTGGCCCATGTCATCGAATATAAGTTGTTTTTATATACTAGCTCTTTGAGGTAGACCAGGTGAAGAATAGTCACCATAAGAAATATGTGAACTCTACTTTGTTGACATACAGTAGATTATAACAATTGAATCTTGAAAAGTTGGTGGGATTCCTCTTTTTCTCCCTCTTATATCAAAGAGAGTCAAGGCAGGGCATGACAATAGCCCAGTACAGACCCAGAAGGTGAAGAGAGGCTGCAGGGGGATCATCACCCTGACAGGATTCATTTGGAAGAGTCACACATAGAGGAAAGAGCATTGCTAGCAACCAGGAGAGGCAGTGATTGCTGGTCTCAGAAGATGAAAAGGCAGTGCTAGCATGTCTCTCCCAATGCAAGAACCTGTTGGGAAGAGAGGGGGACTGAACAAAGGCACTCAGCAAGACTATTAGCTAGAAAGAACTCTGCCCTGCCAAACGGATTAATCTGGATCATGCCATTCCTGCGCTCATAGATCAGTTGACAACAACTCTCCACTTACCTCACCACTGTGTTCATCAGCTATGTAGCCTTTCTTCACAAGCAGTGAACCTGGGCACTCATATCATATTTGTTTGAACTTCTAGTGTGTTGTTTATGATTTAATTAGCTTATATCTAATTTAAGTTGGTTGACTCTTTGAGGACTGGGTATTTTGAGTGTGAGGGCTGTTGATTGTTTGTTCAAACATTTTTACCATTAGAATTCTGTTTGAAAAATAAGGCTTAACCACGTGTCTGTGATTTTTTGTAGGCTGGAAGAGTACAACTATCTTATTTCTCACCATTTCCTGTTTTTCTGGATTAAATTCCTGTTTTCTTAAAGGCTGTGGCATATTTTCTTCAAGGTTATTAATTGAAATAATCTGAAAGTACTATTTTCACCCGGTCCACATAACAGCCTGAGAAACTAGGGAGGGTCTCTTTTGAGCCTCTTGCCCCACCTACTATCCATCTGAAGGCTATAGTTAATCTTTTATCTGACTGTTCCCTGGGCAGAGGGTCTGGGCCCATTCCTCCAAGTTCTTTCTCCCATATCATTACAATCTATAGCTTCCTGTGAGTCGTTAGGATTTATATAGATTCTATTAAATACTTGAGTTTATAGCTTTATTAAAGTTTATCATAATTTATTGAATTAATGTTGTCCAATGTATAGATGCAATTTCAATAGATATCTTGATATTTAAAATTCCTATTAAGTCTCAAGGGTAAGATTAATGTTATTAAAAGGAATATTACATTAAGATTAATGTATATCTTTAGAGGGTTTCCAAATTAATTTTTATTAGATATTTTACACAGATAGATAAGTTAATGAGATTTTTTTAATGGCACCCTAAAGCCCTAGAATATTTTTGGCAACATTGTGGTTATCTTATGAGAATGGTGGCTTTAGTTTGCCAGATGTTCAGTTATATCATTAGATTTTCATTTTAGTGTCTATATTTTTCCTGAATTAGACTTATTATGGTTAATTTCCCCTTTGGACTATTTGGAGAGCAAATATGTTACACTTTTGAAATTTCAGTAAGTTTTACTTATTCTAAACTCAATTCTTCATCTCCTACTTTGAATGTTGCTACATATAAATGCTTATGTGCTGTAAAAATCAAAAGTTGGAATGTACATTGTGATATGGTTTTTAATAATAAGCCTAATGAGTGAATGATGAATGAATGAATGAATTCCACAAAGGTATTTATACAGTATTTATTATATGAATATTTCTGTTGAATTTGCTTTGGTATGTTTAATTCTTTTCACTCTATAATCACTAATTAATAAAACTCTTTTCCTTGGTATTTCACTGCTTTAACAAGAATTATAAAAAGTTATCAATTTTGAAAGAAAAGGGGGACAAATTTCTTCAGGGCATTTGATCTAATTCCACGTAACCTCCAATCTGTTTCCATTTTCAGTACTCTTTTATCGTCAAGCTTCCTGACATGGGAGGTTCAAACATATTACCCTAGCAAATCAAACCAACGAATTGTGAAGGGTGAGATATCACCAAAGAGGATGTGGTTGAACAGTTAAGTCTAATGCTTTTGATATCTTGAGTTTTAAAGTGTTTTTTTTTTAAAAAAAAAAAGCTAAATCTATCCACCATAGGTTTGCACCAACCTCAATGTGAAGGCAGAGGATGAAGGCGGCTTCCTAGGGTGATATTTGTGATATGAAGGGTTGTAGACTAGGAAGCTTGCCACTTCTCAGTTGGAGCTTTGCCTTTCCTGGCTCCTTTGAGAGATGGAGGGTTAACTGACTGCATCAGAGATCTCATCAA
>NW_015392087.1:23885-27366 GCF_001527695.2 Protobothrops mucrosquamatus | reverse complement strand
CCATTTCGGACAAATGGCTGTCCAGTCTCTTCTTAAAAACTTCCAGTGTTGGAGCATTCATCGCTTCTGGAGGCAGGTTGTTCCACTGGTTAATTGTTCTCACTGTCAGGAAGTTTCTCCTTAGTTCTAGGTTGCTTCTCTCCTTGATTAGTTTCCACCCGTTGCTTCTTGTCCTGCCTCCAGGCGCTTTGGAAAATAGTTTGACTCCCTCTTCTAGTCCAACCCAACATAGAATGCTAGGGACCTCAGAGGTAATAGTAATAGTAAAGTTGGAAGGGACCTTGGAGGTCTTCTAGTCCAACCCCCTGCTCAAGACTGGAACCTCACACCATCCCAGTCAAATGGCCGCCCAGTCTCTTTTTGAAAACCTCCAGCAATGGAGCATCCACAATCCCAGAGGCAAGCTATTCCACCGATGAATTGTTCTCACAAGCAAGATAATGGAAGGGGTTTTGTGTGGAAAGCGCTGCTCATCAGGGGTGTTAAGCTCGCAATGTCACGTGACGTGTTGCGACGTATTGCGACTTTTTTCCCATTGCCAGCAATGGGGTGGGCGCGGCTTCCGTATGATGAAATCGGCCAAAACCTCACACCTGATCCTTGACCCCAGGTTAATGGTAAAGCAATAAATGATTTAAGGCTTACGCTGCTCTGGTGTTCATCAAGCAGACTGTCCCTGAACAGTGACATTCTCTGGTGTCATCGAAATACAGTCCGACACTAAACCCCAGCAACTGCGCCACTATAACTGAGAAGGCCTCCAGGGTCATCCCATTCTGAAACTAAGAGAAAGCAGAAATCCATTAAAAGTAGTAACTGCTAACTATGAAGGGTCCACATTCTGGTTCTGACGAATCTTAAAAGATCTTGGAAATATCTTGGATTTTGTAACCTGCAAAGATTTTATCAGAAATTTATCTACCCGTGAGAGAGACCTTGGCCCTGTTTTGACCACTGTGTTTTCAGACAGTTCTAAGTGCTTCAGGGTTGTTTTTTAACTCCATGAATGCAATCTTTATCTGCAACTCATTAAAGCATCTCTTTCTGCAGTCGGGTGAGTCTCAATAAAGAGGCAGCTGCTTTAATGAACCACAGAGAGGTGTTGCACTGCACTCCTTTTTGCACCAAACTCTGGTGAGTTCAATATTCACAAGTATTTTTTTTTTTTAAAAAAAATAGAAAGGTGGTCAGAAGAGAGAAAAATAATTTTGCTCCTTCCACCTTCCTTTCATTATGCTAAGATGCTGACATTTATATCACAAAATATTCATTTATGTTAATGCTCTAGCCCACCTCTCAATTAACACTGCACCCCACCCTCAATTTACCCTACACTATAAAAAAAAATAACAATTTCAGGGCTGTGTTGCACAAAAGGTTAAATTAGGGACTTAATTTAGTCATTTTCTGGGCACAGACAGCCTCCTTAACTACAAAGCAATCAAACAGGCTTGGTTTACACCATGCACTCAGCCACAGACGTACCAAGGCTAACATCCATCAAGCTTAGGATATTGTGTGAATGCAGCTGCAAATTTATGAACGGATCTGATGAAGTGGGGGGTCAGCTGTCAGCTCATGCTTGCTTGTGCTTCGCTCCTATTAGGTGACAGACTGCCATGAACTATGGGGAGGGGGGAAATGTAACAGGAGAGGCTTGGGAGAAAATAAAAGGCTTGGGGGGAAATGAAAGTAAGTGCTGTATCTCCTTGAGATGCTGCTTCAAGGTCACCCGACATACCAGCTGCATACCAAACTGTGGCTGGACTAGCATTATGAAAATATCTTGCTTGAACTTCACTGGTTGCCCAGGAGAAGGTGATGGGAGGTAGCTCAGGAGGGGCTGGAGTTGAATTTTGGGATTTTGGTGTGGGATTCTCAGTTCTGGCTTAGCATTACTGCAATACACTTGACTTCTAAATAAACCATACCTTTCTCAAAATATATGGAGCCAAGGATCGCTTCTATTTTGGAGTGTAAGCTGTGGCAGATCTGACAGTGGGTGTGCAAACAGAATCAAGAAGTGATGAATAATAATAATAACGAGGGGTATCAGCACGGGGCATTTTTTTCTAGCTTACCATAGCAATTCCACCAGAACTGGGTTTAGAGCACATCTTTTTGGCAAATGTTGACCCCACCAAATCAGCCTTGTTCCTGTAACTGAAGGAAGAATAGAAATTGCTTTGAACTATATTGTATTCACAAAGGGTGCGTTGTGAGAACCAGCTTCTGACGAGCAAAGTCAATGGGGGAAGCTGGGTTTGCTCAACAACTGCAGGATTCAGGAAGCAACAGCAATGATTTATTTAACAGCTGTGACAAAAAAAAAACCCACAAAACTGGGCGCAACACACACAAGTGGCTTGCTTAGCAATGGAAATGTCAAAGGTGGGAAAATAAGCTAGTTCAGGCAGTTCAAATGAATAGAAAGGTTTATTGCAGGCTTATGTTCTCTACAACAGGGGTTCCCAACACCCCAGTCTGTAGACCGGTCCTGGTCCACAGCCCATTGAGAATCAGGCCACACAAGTGGTAGGCAAGTGTGCAAAGCTTTATTTGCACGTGTGGGAGTATGTTGTGCACATGCAACCATCCCCTCCTGAATCGCTGCCAGTCTGCAGATCCAGAAAGGTTGGAGAACGCTACTCTACAAGAATCTGAACTACTAAGAGTCAAGGCAAATTGGCACTAGATAAGAGTCAACAGAATTCAAGGCAAGCTAGATTTAGATCCCTTGTGGAAGTGAAGCAACTTGTGATTGATGACGCATTTGACCCCTCCCCTGGGCTCAGCCTAGTCATCTCCTACATCAAATTCTGGTCCCAACTGTGGTTGTAAGTTGAGGATTGCCTGTATTGGCTTCCTTCGCTTCATGCTCACCAATGTTCCTTACCCACCAGCCCACTCCTCTTTCTTGCAATCCACTGCTCCACCTCACGAGCAGAATTCCCCCCAACGGCTTTCATTTGCTTGGTCAGGTCTCAGGATCATCTCCTGGGTTATCTGTAGCAGGACCATGCCCAATACCATACCATTCTTTCACGATCAGGGAGAACGGTTTTCTTACACAAATAGGAAAGCCGCATCGTGAGGTCGCAGAGTGAGGTGTTCGTTTTTCCAGATCAGAAACTGCTCCAGCAGCTGATCAGCGGTTCCAACGATGGAGATTTTATCTTTGTTTATCCATAATTCTAATGAGGACAAGATAATCTTCATGTTCAGTTTGTAAAACATCTGAAAATAGGAGCAAGAATCCATCAAGGAGAGGCACATGCCCAGATTCAAAACATATACCAAAGCCAGACAAACTGGATAGCCAGTTTGGTCTAGTCATGGTTAGAAGCCAGGAGACGGTGAGTTCTAGTCCTGCCTTAGGCATGAAAGCCAGCTGGATGACTTTGGGTCGATCACCAGGAGACACTAAGTTCTCATCCCGCCTTAGATATGAAAGTTGGCTGGATGACTTTGGGCCAATCAC
>NW_015392087.1:20335-22205 GCF_001527695.2 Protobothrops mucrosquamatus | reverse complement strand
TGGCTGGGGAATTCTGGGAGTTGAAGTCCATAAGTCTTAAAGTGGCCATGTTTGAAGACCCCTGATCTAATTGAATTCTCTTCTTATGATTTATGATTTATGATCTGTTACACGGAGAGCTTCTGCACCAGAGACAAATTCCTTGTGTGTCCGTTCACACTTGGTCAATAAACAATTCTGTTCTGTTCTGTTCTGTTCTATAATGGCCTCCTTCAACAGCCATAGTAATGCTGGGCCCCAGCATTTGAGTACTTCATAGAAACATAAAAAAAAATATGAAGAAGCTCTCCTTATGAGGTCCCCAAGGTGAATAATCAATAACCTGAAGCTGAAACAATGAAATAGTACAGCTATTCCTCTGTCTGAAAAGCAAATTATATCCATTTTAAGGGATGCCAATAACTCTGTTATTCTGGAAGGGACAAAATGCAGTTGGGCTGAGGAACATGAGTGGTTTGCGCAAGAGGAATTACCTGACCTCACCTGAGCCCAGAGCAGGAACTGATCATCACAATCGAATCTGTGTAACCATCTACGTAGCCTTGATAATAGCAATCCCGCTAAAAAGAATGAACGAGAGGATTTATGTTTCACGAGGGGCGTCTAAGCACCGGAGGAAGGCAAGGAAAAGAAAGACAGGATATCTCCAACACATCTAATGAAGATGGACATTTTTGCGGCACCTCAGTGACTTCTGAGGCCTCGTTTTACCACAAAATTATTTGCCACATCAAAAACTTTCAATTGTTCGTTGGGTGGGCTTTTGAGCTCGCGACGAGCCCAAAGTTTCTGTTGCTAAGCAAGACAATTGTTAAGTGAATTTTGCCCCATTATGCGACCTTTCTTGCCTCCGTTGTTAAGTGAATCCCTGCAATTGTTAAGTTAGTAACACGGTTGTTAAGTGAATCTGGCTTCTCCATTGACTTTGCTCGTGAGAAGGCCGCAAAAGGGGATCACGTGACCCTGGGTCGCCGTGACCGTCATAAATACGAGTCAGTTGCCAAGTTTTTGAATTTTGATCATGTGACCGTGGGGATGCTGCAACAGTCATAAGTGTGAAAAACGGTCATAAGTCGCTTTTTTCAGTGGTATTGCAACCCTGAACGGTCACTAAATGAACTGTTGAAAGTCGAGGACTTCCTGTACAGCACATATTTAGCTTGGTTTATTGTTTTGTTGTTTGTTGGAGAACTTTTTTCTTACTTTTTGTTTTGTGTTGTATTCTTAAAAGTTCTTTCCTTTTTTTTTACTATTGTCACAATAAAAATAGACTAACACATACCTGGTAGTGAACAGCCAATTAATTAAAACTCAAATCATCGAGGGACTATTTTTCTGAATCAGTGGATTAGTGGAATCAAACAACAGTCAGATAAAAATACTTACTTCCCGTCTCAAAGGAATCTTACCTGATTGGAAGGGACAAATGACACTGGAGTATCATCTTTGTTGTACGTATAAACTCTAAAATAATTAGATATAAAGGCTCTACGAAAAAGCAGACACACACCAGATCCAGGAGAAAGGAGGAAGAGAGGGGAGAGAGAAAGAACACATTACATGATATACCTCAATTGACAGAAAACAAATACATCAAATTTATAAGACCGGACTGAAAAGGAGAAACAAAGAAAATTATGAGGGGTCCTTGGTGCTCTCTGAGCTTGAATGTTTTCTTGCAGACATTTCATGACCCAGCTAGGTACCAACATCAGTGCTAGAAGAGAGTGAGGTTGAGGAGGAGGAGGAGGAGGAGGAGGAGGAGGAGGAGGAGGAGGAGGAGGAGGAGGAGGAGGAGGAGGAGGAGGAGAAGAAGAAGGAGGAGGAGAAGGAGAAGGAGAAGAAGAAGAAGAAGAAGAAGAAGAAGAAG